>NW_026118177.1:2500-5000 GCF_001640805.2 Lates calcarifer
CTCACACTTAGTCTCTGGAGAGAGCACAGGGGGGAAGGGGAACATACTATCGCTCGGAAGGGAAGAAGGGGAAATCTCCCCTTCTCCCTGTGCTCACACTTAGTCTCTGGAGAGAGCACAGGGGAGAAGGGAACATACTATCGCTCGGAAGGGAAGAAGGGAAATCTCCCCTTCTCCCTGTGCTCACACTTAGTCTCTGGAGAGAGCACAGGGGAGAAGGGGAACATACTATCGCTCGGAAGGAAGAAGGGGAAATCTCCCCTTCTCCCTGTGCTCACACTTAGTCTCTGGAGAGAGCACAGGGGAGAAGGGGAACATACTATCGCTCGGAAGGGAAGAAGGGGAAATCTCCCCTTCTCCCTGTGCTCACACTTAGTCTCTGGAGAGAGCACAGGGGAGAAGGGGAACATACTATCGCTCGGAAGGGAAGAAGGGGAAATCTCCCCTTCTCCCTGTGCTCACACTTAGTCTCTGGAGAGAGCACAGGGGAGAAGGGAACATACTATCGCTATCTCCCCCTCCCTGCTCACACTTAGTCTCTGGAGAGGGGGCATCCCAGGAGGAGGCCCTGGACCCCAGGTGGCTCCCTGGGGCCCTCCCTGGGCTCCAAGCCCCCAGACCCGACCCGGGAACCCCTCCCTGGGCTCCAAGCCCCAGTCCCGACCCGGGGCCCCTCCCTGGGCTCCAAGCCCCCAGACCCGACCCCGGGAACCCCCCCTGGGCTCCAAGCCCCAGACCCGACCCCGGGAACCCCTCCCTGGGCTCCAAGCCCCAGTCCCGACCCGGGGGCCCCTCCCGGGAATCCAAGCCCCAGACCCGAGAATCCAAGCCCCCAGACCTGACCCCGGGGCCCCTCCCTGGGCTCCAAGCCCCCAGACCCGACCCGGGAACCCCTCCCTGGGCTCCAAGCCCCCAGTCCCGACCCGGGGCCCCTCCCTGGGCTCCAAGCCCCAGACCCGACCCCGGGAACCCCTCCCTGGGCTCCAAGCCCCAGTCCCGACCGGGGCCCCTCCCGGGAATCCAAGCCCCCAGACCTGACCCCGGGGCCCCTCCCTGGGCTCCAAGCCCCCAGTCCCGACCCGGGGCCCTCCCTGGGCTCCAAGCCACCAGACCCGACCCGGGGGCCCCTCCCGGGAATCCAAGCCCCCAGTCCCGACCCGGGGGCCCCTCCCGGGAATCCAAGCCCCCAGACCCGACCCCGGGAACCCCTCCTTGGGCTCCAAGCCCCCAGTCCCGACCCGGGGGCCCCTCCCTGGGCTCCAAGCCCCCAGACCCGACCCCGGGAACCCCTCCCTGGGCTCCAAGCCCCCAGTCCCGACCCGGGGGCCCCTCCCGGGAATCCAAGCCCCCAGACCTGACCCCGGGCCCCTCCCTGGGCTCCAAGCCACCAGACCCGACCCCGGGGCCCCTCCCTGGGCTCCAAGCCCCCAGTCCCGACCCGGGGGCCCCTCCCGGGAATCCAAGCCCCAGACCCGACCCCGGGAACCCCTCCTTGGGCTCCAAGCCCCAGTCCCGACCCGGGGGCCCCTCCCGGGTATCCAAGCCCCCAGACCCGACCCGGGAACCCCTCCTTGGGCTCCAAGCCCCCAGACCCGACCCCGGGGTCCCTCCCTGGGCTCCAAGCCCCCAGTCCCGACCCGGGGGCCCCTCCCCGGGAATCCAAGCCCCCAGACCCGACCCCGGGAACCCCTCCTTGGGCTCCAAGCCCCCAGTCCCGACCCCGGGGCCCCTCCCGGAATCCAAGCCCCCAGACCCGAGAATCCAAGCCCCAGACCCGACCCCTGGGCTCCAAGCCCCAGTCCCGACCCCCGGGGCCCCTCCCTGGGCTCCAAGCCCCCAGACCCGACCCCTGGGCTCCAAGCCCCCAGACCCGACCCCGGGGCCTCTCCCTGGGATCCAAGCCTCCACACCTGGCCTGTGGTAGACCCAGGGGGCCCCACCAGTAACCTTACAACCACGTGGGGCCCCTTGCCTTAACCCTAAAACCACGGGGGGCCCCTTACCTAACCCTAACCATGGGGCCCCTTGCCCTAACCCTAACCTGCTCGGGCCCTTGCCTAACCCTAACCATGGGGGCCCCTTGCCCTAACCCTAACCTGCTCGGGCCCCTTGCCTAACCCTAACCGCGTGGGTCCCTTGCCCTAACCCTAACCCTGCTAGGGCCCCTTACCTAACCCTAACCTGCGTGGGCCCCTTGCCCTAACCCTAACCTGCGTGGGCCCCTTGCCCTAACCCTAACCTGCTTGGGCCCCTTGCCTAACCCTAACCTGCGTGGGCCCCTTGCCCTAACCCTAACCTGCGTGGACCCCTTGCCTAACCCTAAAACCATGTGGAGCCCCTAACCCTAACCCTAACCCTAACCATGGGGGCCCCTTGCCCTAACCCTAACCTGCTTGGGCCCCTTACCTAACCCTAACCTGCTTGGGCCCCTTACCTAACCCTAACCTGTGTGGGCCCCTTGCCCTAACCCTAACCTGCTTGGGCCCCTTGCCCTAACCCT
>NW_026118178.1:0-16308 GCF_001640805.2 Lates calcarifer
TGTCAAAGTACTGACCACATACAATTGTGATGTTACAAAGTACTGACCAAAACTATGTGTGATGTCAAAAAGTACTGGCCACAACTTGTGTGATGTCACAAAGTAGTGACTACATACAATTGTGATGTCATAAAGTACTCACAAAACTATGTGTGATGTCACAAAGTACTGACCACATACAATTGTGATGTCACAAAGTACTCAACAAAATTATGTGTGATGTCACAAAGTATCAGCCACAGCTATGTGTGATGTCACCAAGCACTGAAAAAAACTACGTGTGATGTCACAAAGTACTGACCCCATACAATTGTGATGTCACAAAGTACTCACCAAAACTATGTGTGATGTCACAAAATACTGGCCACAACTATGTGTGATGTCACAAAGTACTGACCACAACTATGTGTGATGTCACAAATTACTGACTACATACAATTGTGATGTCATAAAATACTGACCAAAACTATGTGTGATTTTGTCACGTTCCATAATCAGGGAACCAGACAAAAAGGTGGAGACCACACCAGGCATAACTTTTAAACAAAGAAATTTATTAAAGAACTCAAGAAAAAGGAATCAGTAATCAGTAATGTATTATGGATGCGTGTCTGTAAGTGAGGTGGCTGAGGGTGTGTGTATGAGTATGTGGATGCGAAAACCTAGAGTCAAACCAACATAATCCACTAAACAAAGAAAACCAGGCCCCAAACAATCCCCACGCGATGTGCTGGAGATCCAAGCAGAACAAACTGCAGAGAGAGACTGCCTGCCCCCACAGCAGAGTACTTCTGATCAGGCCTAATGTCCACACCCACACCTCGCCAGGTGCCAGCCATCCAGCCTGATGATCCTCAACAGGCAGCACCAGGACTGGGAAGGATCTCCTCCATCCGTCACAGATGTCAGAAAGTACTGACCACATACAATTGTGATGTCACAAAGTACTCACCAAAATTATGTGTGATGTCACAAAGTACTAACCAAAACTATGTGTGATGTCACAAAGTACTGGCCCCATACAATTGTGATGTCACAAAATACTGGCCACAACTATGTTGTGATGTCACAAAGTACTGACTACATACAATTGTGATGTCACAAAGTACTCACCAAAACTATGTGTGATGTCACAAAGTAATGGCCACAACTATGTGTGATGTCACAAAGTACTGACCACATACAATTGTGATGTCACAAAATATTGACCACAACTGTGATGTCACAAAGAACTGACCACATACAATTGTGATGTCACAAAGTACTGACCACATATGATTGTGATCCCAGAAAGTACTGTCCACAACTAAGTGTGATGTCACAAAGTACTGACCACATACAATTGTGATGTCACAAAGTACTCAACAAAATTATGTGTGATGTCACAAAGTATCAGCCACAGCTATGTGTGATGTCACCAAGCACTGAAAAAAACTACGTGTGATGTCACAAAGTACTGACCCCATACAATTGTGATGTCACAAAGTACTGACCACATAAAATTGTGATGTCACAAAGTACTTACTAAAACTATGTGACGTCACAAAGTACTGACCCCATACAATTGTGATGTCACAAAGTACTGTCCAGAACTATGTGTGATGTCACAAAGTACTGACTACATACAATTGTGATGTCATAAAGTACTCACCAAAACTATGTGTGATGTCACAAAGTAATGGCCACAACTATGTGTGATGTCACAAAGTACTGACCACATACAATTGTGATGTCACAAAATATTGACCACAACTGTGATGTCACAAAGAACTGACCACATACAATTGTGATGTCACAAAGTACTGACCACATATGATTGTGATCCCAGAAAGTACTGTCCACAACTAAGTGTGATGTCACAAAGTACTGACCACATACAATTGTGATGTCACAAAGTACTCAACAAAATTATGTGTGATGTCACAAAGTATCAGCCACAGCTATGTGTGATGTCACCAAGCACTGAAAAAAACTACGTGTGATGTCACAAAGTACTGACCCCATACAATTGTGATGTCACAAAGTACTGACCACATAAAATTGTGATGTCACAAAGTACTTACTAAAACTATGTGACGTCACAAAGTACTGACTACATACAATTGTGATGTCATAAAGTACTCACCAAAACTATGTGTGATGTCACAAAGTACTGACCCCATACAATTGTGATGTCACAAAGTACTCACCAAAATTGTGTGATGTCACAAAGTACTGGCCACAACTATGTGTGATGTCACAAAGTACTGACCACATACAATTGTGATGTCACAAAGTACTCACCAAAATTATGTGTGATGTCACAAAGTATCAGCCACAGCTATGTGTGATGTCACAAAGCACTGATAAAAACTACGTGTGATGTCACAAAGTACTAACCAAAACTATGTGTGATGTCACAAAGTACTGACCCCATACAATTGTGATGTCACAAAGTACTGTCCAAAACTATGTGTGATGTCACAAATTACTGACTACATACAATTGTGATGTCATAAAATACTGACCAAAACTATGTGTGATGTCACAAAGTACTGACCACAAACAATTGTGACGTCACAAAGTACTCACCAAAATTATGTGTGATGTCACAAAGTACTAACCAAAACTATGTGTGATGTCACAAAGTACTGGCCCCATACAATTGTGATGTCACAAAATACTGGACACAACTATGTTGTGATGTCACAAAGTACTGACTACATACAATTGTGATGTCACAAAGTACTCACCAAAACTATGTGTGATGTCACAAAGTAATGGCCACAACTATGTGTGATGTCACAAAGAACTGACCACATACAATTGTGATGTCACAAAATATTGACCACAACTGTGATGTCACAAAGAACTGACCACATACAATTGTGATGTCACAAAGTACTGACCACATATGATTGTGATGTCACAAAGTACTGACCACAACTATGTTGTGATGTCACAAAGTACTGACTACATACAATTGTGATTTCTCAAAGTACTGACCAAAACTATGTGTGATGTCACAAAGTACTGGCCACAACTATGTGTGATGTCACAACGTACCGACTACAAACAATTGTGATGTCATAAAGTACTCACCAAAACTATGTGTGATGTCACAAAGTACTGACCACATACAATTGTGATGTCACAAAGTACTCACCAAAATTATGTGTGATGTCACAAAGTATCAGCCACAGCTATGTGTGATGTCACAAAGCACTGATAAAAACTACGTGTGATGTCACAAAGTACTAACCAAAACTATGTGTGATGTCACAAAGTACTGGCCCCATACAAT
The DNA here is from genome assembly GCF_001640805.2 of Lates calcarifer. NCBI lineage: Eukaryota > Metazoa > Chordata > Actinopteri > Centropomidae > Lates > Lates calcarifer. The sequence goes on from NW_026118178.1 coordinate 3,284, forward strand.
TGTGATGTCACAAAATACTGGCCACAACTATGTTGTGATGTCACAAAGTACTGACCACATACAATTGTGATGTCACAAAATATTGACCACAACTGTGATGTCACAAAGAACTGACCACATACAATTGTGATGTCACAAAGTACTGACCACATATGATTGTGATCCCAGAAAGTACTGTCCACAACTAAGTGTGATGTCACAAAGTACTGGCCACAACTAATTGTGATGTCACAAAGTACTGTCCACATACAATTGTGATGTCACAAAGTACTGACCACATACAATTGTGATGTCACAAAATACTGACCACAACTGTGATGTCACAAAGAACTGACCACATACAATTGTGATGTCACAAAGTACTGACCACATATGATTGTGATGTCACAAAGTACTCACCAAAATTATGTGTGATGTCACAAAGTATCAGCCACAGCTATGTGTGATGTCACAAAGCACTGATAAAAACTACGTGTGATGTCACAAAGTACTAACCAAAACTATGTGTGATGTCACAAAGTACTGGCCCCATACAATTGTGATGTCATAAAGTACTGACCCCATACAATTGTGATGTCACAAAGTACTGTCCACAACTATGTGTGATGTCACAAAGTACTGACTACATACAATTGTGATGTCATAAAGTACTCACCAAAACTATGTGTGATGTCACAAAGTACTGACCCCATACAATTGTGATGTCACAAAGTACTCACCAAAATTATGTGTGATGTCACAAAGTACTAACCAAAACTATGTGTGATGTAAATGGACTGTACTTATATAGCGCTTTTCTAGTCTTTTCGACCACTCAAAGCGCTTTACACTACAGATCACATTCACCCCATTCACACACATTCACACAGCACATATTCTATATTTAATGTGCTTTCTAAACACATTCACACACATTCACACACCGATGTGAAACACACACATCGGAGGCAATTTGGGGTTCAGTATCTTGCCCAAGGATACTTCGGCATGCAGACTGGAGGAGCCGGGAATCGAACCACCGACCTTCTGATTGGTGGACAACTGCTCTACCTCCTAAGCCACAGCCGCCCCAATGTCACAAAGTACTGGCCCCATACAATTGTGATGTCACAAAATACTGGCCACAACTATGTTGTGATGTCACAAAGTACTGACTACATACAATTGTGATGTCACAAAGTACTCACCAAAACTATGTGTGATGTCACAAAGTAATGGCCACAACTATGTGTGATGTCACAAAGTACTGACCACATACAATTGTGATGTCACAAAATATTGACCACAACTGTGATGTCACAAAGAACTGACCACATACAATTGTGATGTCATAAAGTACTGACCCCATACAATTGTGATGTCACAAAGTACTAACCAAAACTATGTGTGATGTCACAAAGTACTGGCCCCATACAATTGTGATGTCATAAAGTACTGACCCCATACAATTGTGATGTCACAAAGTACTGTCCACAACTATGTGTGATGTCACAAAGTACTGACTACATACAATTGTGATGTCATAAAGTACTCACCAAAACTATGTGTGATGTCACAAAGTACTGACCCCATACAATTGTGATGTCACAAAGTACTGTCCACAACTAAGTGTGATGTCACAAAGTACTGGCCACAACTATGTGTGATGTCACAAAGTACTCACTAAAACTATGTGTGATGTCACAAAGAACTGGCCCCATACAATTGTGATGTCACAAAGTACTGACCACAACTAAGTGTGATGTCACAAAGTACTGTTGAAAACTAAGTGTGATGTCACAAAGTAACAGCCACAGCTATGTGTGATGTCACAAAGCACTGATCAAAACTACATGTGATGTCACAAAGCACTGATCAAAACTACATGTGATGTCACAAAGTACTGACCACATACAATTGTGATGTCACAAAGTACTAGCCACAACTATGTGTGATGTCACAAAGTAGTGACTACATACAATTGTGATGTCATAAAGTACTCACCAAAACTATGTGTGATGTCACAAAGTACTGACCACATACAATTGTGATGTCACAAAGTACTAGCCACAACTATGTGTGATGTCACAAAGTAGTGACTACATACAATTGTGATGTCATAAAAGTACTCACCAAAACTATGTGTGATGTCACAAAGTACTGACCACATACAATTGTGATGTCACAAAGTACTCACCAAAATTATGTGTGATGTCACAAAGTACTGGCCACAACTATGTGTGATGTCACAAAGTACTGATCACATACAATTGTGATGTCACAAAGTACTTACTAAAACTATGTGTGATGTCACAAAGTACTGACCCCATACAATTGTGATGTCACAAAGTACTCACCAAAATTATGTGTGATGTCACATCGTACTGACTACAAACAATTGTGATGTCATAAAGTACTCACCAAAACTATGTGTGATGTCACAAAGTACTGACCCCATACAATTGTGATGTCACAAAGTACTCACCAAAATTATGTGTGATGTCACAACGTACTGACTACAAACAATTGTGATGTCATCAAAGTACTCACCAAAACTATGTGTGATGTCACAAAGTACTGACCACAACTATGTGTGATGTCACAAAGTACTGGCCACAACTATGTGTGATGTCACAAAGTACTGACCACATACAATTGTGATGTTACAAAGTACTGACCAAAACTATGTGTGATGTCAAAAAGTACTGGCCACAACTTTGTGTGATGTCACAAAGTAGTGACTACATACAATTGTGATGTCATAAAGTACTCACCAAAACTATGTGTGATGTCACAAAGTACTGACCACATACAATTGTGATGTCACAAAGTACTCAACAAAATTATGTGTGATGTCACAAAGTAATCAGCCACAGCTATGTGTGATGTCACCAAGCACTGAAAAAAACTACGTGTGATGTCACAAAGTACTGACCCCATACAATTGTGATGTCACAAAGTACTCACCCAAAACTATGTGTGATGTCACAAAATACTGCCACAATGTGATGTCACAAAGTACTGACCACATATGTGTGATGTCACAAAGTACTGACCACATACTGATGATTGTGATGTCACAAAAGTACTGACTACATACAATTGTGATTTCTCAAAGTACTGACCAAAACTAATGTGTGATGTCACAAAGTACTGTCCACAACTATGTGTGATGTCACAAAGTACTGACTACATACAATTGTGATGTCATAAAGTACTCACCAAAACTATGTGTGATGTCACAAAGTACTGACCCCATACAATTGTGATGTCACAAAGTACTGTCCACAACTAAGTGTGATGTCACAAAGTACTGGCCACAACTATGTGTGATGTCACAAAGTACTCAATAAAACTATGTGTGATGTCACAAAGAACTGGCCCCATACAATTGTGATGTCACAAAGTACTGACCACAACTAAGTGTGATGTCACAAAGTACTGTTCAAAACTAAGTGTGATGTCACAAAGTAACAGCCACAGCTATGTGTGATGTCACAAAGCACTGAATCAAAACTACATGTGATGTCACAAAGCACTGATCAAAACTACATGTGATGTCACAAAGTACTGACCACATACAATTGTGATGTCACAAAGTACTAGCCACAACTATGTGTGATGTCACAAAGTAGTGACTACATACAATTGTGATGTCATAAAGTACTCACCAAAACTATGTGTGATGTCACAAAGTACTGACCACATACAATTGTGATGTCACAAAAGTACTAGCCACAACTATGTGTGATGTCACAAAGTAGTGACCACAACTATGTGTGATGTCACAAATTACTGACTACATACAATTGTGATGTCATAAAATACTGACCAAAACTATGTGTGATTTTGTCACGTTCCATAATCAGGGAACCAGACAAAAAGGTGGAGACCACACCAGGCATAACTTTTAAACAAAGAAATTTATTAAAGAACTCAAGAAAAAGGAATCAGTAATCAGTAATGTATATGGATGCGTGTCTGTAAGTGAGGTGGCTGAGGGTGTGTGTATGAGTATGTGGATGCGAAAACCTAAGAGTCAAACCAACATAATCCACTAAACAAAGAAAACCAGGCCCCAAACAATCCCCACGCGATGTGCTGGAGATCCAAGCAGAACAAACTGCAGAGAGAGACTGCCTGCCCCCACAGCAGAGTACTTCTGATCAGGCCTAATGTCCACACCCACACCTCGCCAGGTGCCAGCCATCCAGCCTGATGATCCTCAACAGGCAGCACCAGGACTGGGAAGGATCTCCTCCATCCGTCACAGATGTCACAAAGTACTGACCACATACAATTGTGATGTCACAAAGTACTCACCAAAATTATGTGTGATGTCACAAAGTACTAACCAAAACTATGTGTGATGTCACAAAGTACTGGCCCCATACAATTGTGATGTCACAAAATACTGGCCACAACTATGTTGTGATGTCACAAAGTACTGACTACATACAATTGTGATGTCACAAAGTACTCACCAAACTATGTGTGATGTCACAAAGTAATGGCCACAACTATGTGTGATGTCACAAAGTACTGACCACATACAATTGTGATGTCACAAAATATTGACCACAACTGTGATGTCACAAAGAACTGACCACATATGATGTGATCCCAGAAAGTACTTCCACAACTAAGTGTGATGTCACAAAGTACTGACCACATACAATTGTGATGTCAAAGTACTCCAAAAATTATGTTGACTGTCACAAGATCAGCCACAGCTATGTGTGATGTCACCAAGCACTGAAAAAATACGTTGATGTCACAAAGTACTGACCACATACAATTGTGATGTCACAAAGTACTCGACCACATAAAATTTGTGTGATGTCACAAAGTACTTACTAAAACTATGTGACGTCACAAAGTACTGACCCCATAACAATTGTGATGTCACAAAGTACTGTCCACGAACTATGTGTGATGTCACAAAGTACTGACTACATACAATTGTGATGTCATCAAAGTACTCACCAAAACTATGTGTGATGTCACAAAGTAATGGCCACAACTATGTGTGATGTCACAAAGTACTGACCACATACAATTGTGATGTCACAAAATATTGACCACAACTGTGATGTCACAAAGAACTGACCACATACAATTGTGATGTCACAAAGTACGACCACATATGATTGTGATCCCAGAAAGTACTGTCCCACAACTAAGTGTGATGTCACAAAGTACTGACCACATACAATTGTGATGTCACAAAGTACTCAACAAAATTATGTGTGATGTCACAAAGTATCAGCCACAGCTATGTGTGATGTCACCAAGCACTGAAAAAAACTACGTGTGATGTCACAAAGTACTGACCCCATACAATTGTGATGTCACAAAGTACTGACCACATAAAATTGTGATCACAAAGTACTTACTAAAACTATGTGACGTCACAAAGTACTGACTACATACAATTGTGATGTCATAAAGTACTCACCAAAACTATGTGTGATGTCACAAAGTACTGACCCCATACAATTGTGATGTCACAAAGTACTCACCAAATTGTGTGATGTCACAAAGTACTGGCCACAACTATGTGTGATGTCACAAAGTACTGACCACATACAATTGTGATGTCACAAAGTACTCACCAAAATTATGTGTGATGTCACAAAGTATCAGCCACAGCTATGTGTGATGTCACAAAGCACTGATAAAACTACGTGTGATGTCACAAAGTACTAACCAAAACTATGTGTGATGTCACAAAGTACTGACCCCATACAATTGTGATGTCACAAAGTACTGTCCAAAACTATGTGTGATGTCACAAATTACTGACTACATACAATTGTGATGTCATAAAATACTGACCAAAACTATGTGTGATGTCACAAAGTACTGACCACAAACAATTGTGACGTCACAAAGTACTCACCAAAATTATGTGTGATGTCACAAAGTACTAACCAAAACTATGTGTGATGTCACAAAGTACTGGCCCCATACAATTGTGATGTCACAAATACTGGACACAACTATGTTGTGATGTCACAAAGTACTGACTACATACAATTGTGATGTCACAAAGTACTCACCAAAACTATGTGTGATGTCACAAAGTAATGGCCACAACTATGTGTGATGTCACAAAGAACTGACCACATACAATTGTGATGTCACAAAATATTGACCACAACTGTGATGTCACAAAGAACTGACCACACTGATGTCACAAATACTGACCACATTGATTGTGATGTCACAAAGTACTGACCACAACTATGTTGTGATGTCACAAAGTACTGACTACATACAATTGTGATTTCTCAAAGTACTGACCAAAACTATGTGTGATGTCACAAAGTACTCACAACTATGTGTGATGTCACAACGTACCGACTACAAACAATTGTGATGTCATAAAGTACTCACCAAAACTATGTGTGATGTCACAAAGTACTGACCACATACAATTGTGATGTCACAAAGTACTCACCAAAATTATGTGTGATGTCACAAAGTATCAGCCACAGCTATGTGTGATGTCACAAAGCACTGAAAAAACTACGTGTGATGTCACAAAGTACTGGCCCCATACAATTTGTGATGTCACAAAATACTGGCCACAACTATGTTGTGATGTCACAAAGTACTGACCACATACAATTGTGATGTCACAAAATATTGACCACAACTGTGATGTCACAAAGAACTGACCACATACAATTGTGATGTCACAAAGTACTGACCACATATGATTGTGATCCCAGAAAGTACTGTCCACAACTAAGTGTGATGTCACAAAGTACTGGCCACAACTAATTGTGATGTCACAAAGTACTGTCCACATACAATTGTGATGTCACAAAGTACTGACCACATACAATTGTGATGTCACAAAATACTGACCACAACTGTGATGTCACAAAGAACTGACCACATACAATTGTGATGTCACAAAGTACTGACCACATATGATTGTGATGTCACAAAGTACTCACCAAAATTATGTGTGATGTCACAAAGTATCAGCCACAGCTATGTGTGATGTCACAAAGCACTGATAAAAACTACGTGTGATGTCACAAAGTACTAACCAAAACTATGTGTGATGTCACAAAGTACTGGCCCCATACAATTGTGATGTCATAAAGTACTGACCCCATACAATTGTGATGTCACAAAGTACTGTCCACAACTATGTGTGATGTCACAAAGTACTGACTACATACAATTGTGATGTCATAAAGTACTCACCAAAACTATGTGTGATGTCACAAAGTACTGACCCCATACAATTGTGATGTCACAAAGTACTCACCAAAATTATGTGTGATGTCACAAAGTACTAACCAAAACTATGTGTGATGTAAATGGACTGTACTTATATAGCGCTTTTCTAGTCTTTTCGACCACTCAAAGCGCTTTACACTACAGATCACATTCACCCCATTCACACACATTCACACAGCACATATTCTATATTTAATGTGCTTTCTAAACACATTCACACACATTCACACACCGATGTGAAACACACACATCGGAGGCAATTTGGGGTTCAGTATCTTGCCCAAGGATACTTCGGCATGCAGACTGGAGGAGCCGGGAATCGAACCACCGACCTTCTGATTGGTGGACAACTGCTCTACCTCCTAAGCCACAGCCGCCCCAATGTCACAAAGTACTGGCCCCATACAATTGTGATGTCACAAAATACTGGCCACAACTATGTTGTGATGTCACAAAGTACTGACTACATACAATTGTGATGTCACAAAGTACTCACCAAAACTATGTGTGATGTCACAAAGTAATGGCCACAACTATGTGTGATGTCACAAAGTACTGACCACATACAATTGTGATGTCACAAAATATTGACCACAACTGTGATGTCACAAAGAACTGACCACATACAATTGTGATGTCATAAAGTACTGACCCCATACAATTGTGATGTCACAAAGTACTAACCAAAACTATGTGTGATGTCACAAAGTACTGGCCCCATACAATTGTGATGTCATAAAGTACTGACCCCATACAATTGTGATGTCACAAAGTACTGTCCACAACTATGTGTGATGTCACAAAGTACTGACTACATACAATTGTGATGTCATAAAGTACTCACCAAAACTATGTGTGATGTCACAAAGTACTGACCCCATACAATTGTGATGTCACAAAGTACTGTCCACAACTAAGTGTGATGTCACAAAGTACTGGCCACAACTATGTGTGATGTCACAAAGTACTCACTAAAACTATGTGTGATGTCACAAAGAACTGGCCCCATACAATTGTGATGTCACAAAGTACTGACCACAACTAAGTGTGATGTCACAAAGTACTGTTGAAAACTAAGTGTGATGTCACAAAGTAACAGCCACAGCTATGTGTGATGTCACAAAGCACTGATCAAAACTACATGTGATGTCACAAAGCACTGATCAAAACTACATGTGATGTCACAAAGTACTGACCACATACAATTGTGATGTCACAAAGTACTAGCCACAACTATGTGTGATGTCACAAAGTAGTGACTACATACAATTGTGATGTCATAAAGTACTCACCAAAACTATGTGTGATGTCACAAAGTACTGACCACATACAATTGTGATGTCACAAAGTACTAGCCACAACTATGTGTGATGTCACAAAGTAGTGACTACATACAATTGTGATGTCATAAAGTACTCACCAAAACTATGTGTGATGTCACAAAGTACTGACCACATACAATTGTGATGTCACAAAGTACTCACCAAAATTATGTGTGATGTCACAAAGTACTGGCCACAACTATGTGTGATGTCACAAAGTACTGATCACATACAATTGTGATGTCACAAAGTACTTACTAAAACTATGTGTGATGTCACAAAGTACTGACCCCATACAATTGTGATGTCACAAAGTACTCACCAAAATTATGTGTGATGTCACATCGTACTGACTACAAACAATTGTGATGTCATAAAGTACTCACCAAAACTATGTGTGATGTCACAAAGTACTGACCCCATACAATTGTGATGTCACAAAGTACTCACCAAAATTATGTGTGATGTCACAACGTACTGACTACAAACAATTGTGATGTCATAAAGTACTCACCAAAACTATGTGTGATGTCACAAAGTACTGACCACAACTATGTGTGATGTCACAAAGTACTGGCCACAACTATGTGTGATGTCACAAAGTACTGACCACATACAATTGTGATGTTACAAAGTACTGACCAAAACTATGTGTGATGTCAAAAAGTACTGGCCACAACTTTGTGTGATGTCACAAAGTAGTGACTACATACAATTGTGATGTCATAAAGTACTCACCAAAACTATGTGTGATGTCACAAAGTACTGACCACATACAATTGTGATGTCACAAAGTACTCAACAAAATTATGTGTGATGTCACAAAGTATCAGCCACAGCTATGTGTGATGTCACCAAGCACTGAAAAAAACTACGTGTGATGTCACAAAGTACTGACCCCATACAATTGTGATGTCACAAAGTACTCACCAAAACTATGTGTGATGTCACAAAATACTGGCCACAACTATGTGTGATGTCACAAAGTACTGACCACATATGATTGTGATGTCACAAAGTACTGACCACAACTATGTTGTGATGTCACAAAGTACTGACTACATACAATTGTGATTTCTCAAAGTACTGACCAAAACTATGTGTGATGTCACAAAGTACTGTCCACAACTATGTGTGATGTCACAAAGTACTGACTACATACAATTGTGATGTCATAAAGTACTCACCAAAACTATGTGTGATGTCACAAAGTACTGACCCCATACAATTGTGATGTCACAAAGTACTGTCCACAACTAAGTGTGATGTCACAAAGTACTGGCCACAACTATGTGTGATGTCACAAAGTACTCAATAAAACTATGTGTGATGTCACAAAGAACTGGCCCCATACAATTGTGATGTCACAAAGTACTGACCACAACTAAGTGTGATGTCACAAAGTACTGTTCAAAACTAAGTGTGATGTCACAAAGTAACAGCCACAGCTATGTGTGATGTCACAAAGCACTGATCAAAACTACATGTGATGTCACAAAGCACTGATCAAAACTACATGTGATGTCACAAAGTACTGACCACATACAATTGTGATGTCACAAAGTACTAGCCACAACTATGTGTGATGTCACAAAGTAGTGACTACATACAATTGTGATGTCATAAAGTACTCACCAAAACTATGTGTGATGTCACAAAGTACTGACCACATACAATTGTGATGTCACAAAGTACTAGCCACAACTATGTGTGATGTCACAAAGTAGTGACCACAACTATGTGTGATGTCACAAATTACTGACTACATACAATTGTGATGTCATAAAATACTGACCAAAACTATGTGTGATTTTGTCACGTTCCATAATCAGGGAACCAGACAAAAAGGTGGAGACCACACCAGGCATAACTTTTAAACAAAGAAATTTATTAAAGAACTCAAGAAAAAGGAATCAGTAATCAGTAATGTATTATGGATGCGTGTCTGTAAGTGAGGTGGCTGAGGGTGTGTGTATGAGTATGTGGATGCGAAAACCTAGAGTCAAACCAACATAATCCACTAAACAAAGAAAACCAGGCCCCAAACAATCCCCACGCGATGTGCTGGAGATCCAAGCAGAACAAACTGCAGAGAGAGACTGCCTGCCCCCACAGCAGAGTACTTCTGATCAGGCCTAATGTCCACACCCACACCTCGCCAGGTGCCAGCCATCCAGCCTGATGATCCTCAACAGGCAGCACCAGGACTGGGAAGGATCTCCTCCATCCGTCACAGATGTCACAAAGTACTGACCACATACAATTGTGATGTCACAAAGTACTCACCAAAATTATGTGTGATGTCACAAAGTACTAACCAAAACTATGTGTGATGTCACAAAGTACTGGCCCCATACAATTGTGATGTCACAAAATACTGGCCACAACTATGTTGTGATGTCACAAAGTACTGACTACATACAATTGTGATGTCACAAAGTACTCACCAAAACTATGTGTGATGTCACAAAGTAATGGCCACAACTATGTGTGATGTCACAAAGTACTGACCACATACAATTGTGATGTCACAAAATATTGACCACAACTGTGATGTCACAAAGAACTGACACATACAATTGTGATGTCACAAAGTACTGACCACATATGATTGTGATCCCAGAAAGTACTGTCCACAACTAAGTGTGATGTCACAAAGTACTGACCACATACAATTGTGATGTCACAAAGTACTCACCAAAATTATGTGATGTCACAAAGTACTAACCAAAACTATGTGTGATGTCACAAAGTACTGGCCCATACAATTGTGATGTCACAAAATACTGGCCACAACTATGTTGTGATGTCACAAAGTACTGACTACATACAATTGTGATGTCACAAAGTACTCACCAAAACTATGTGATGTCACAAAGTAATGGCCACAACTATGTGTGATGTCACAAAGTACTGACCACATACAATTGTGATGTCACAAAAATATTGACCACAACTGTGATGTCACAAAGAACTGACCACATACAATTGTGATGTCACAAAGTACTGACCACATATGATTGTGATCCCAGAAAGTACTGTCCACAAACTAAGTGTGATGTCACAAAGTACTGACCACATACAATTGTGATGTCACAAAGTACTCAACAAAATTATGTGTGATGTCACAAAGTATCAGCCACAGCTATGTGTGATGTCACCAAGCACTGAAAAAAACTACGTGTGATGTCACAAAGTACTGACCCCATACAATTGTGATGTCACAAAGTACTGACCACATAAAATTGTGATGTCACAAAGTACTTACTAAAACTATGTGACGTCACAAAGTACTGACCCCATACAATTGTGATGTCACAAAGTACTGTCCAGAACTATGTGTGATGTCACAAAGTACTGACTACATACAATTGTGATGTCATAAAGTACTCACCAAAACTATGTGTGATGTCACAAAGTAATGGCCACAACTATGTGTGATGTCACAAAGTACTGACCACATACAATTGTGATGTCACAAAATATTGACCACAACTGTGATGTCACAAAGAACTGACCACATACAATTGTGATGTCACAAAGTACTGACCACATATGATTGTGATCCCAGAAAAGTACTGTCCACAACTAAGTGTGATGTCACAAAGTACTGACCACATACAATTGTGATGTCACAAAGTACTCAACAAAATTATGTGTGATGTCACAAAGTATCAGCCACAGCTATGTGTGATGTCACCAAGCACTGAAAAAAACTACGTGTGATGTCACAAAGTACTGACCCCATACAATTGTGATGTCACAAAGTACTGACCACATAAAATTGTGATGTCACAAAGTACTTACTAAAACTATGTGACGTCACAAAGTACTGACCCCATACAATTGTGATGTCACAAAGTACTGTCCAGAACTATGTGTGATGTCACAAAGTACTGACTACATACAATTGTGATGTCATCAAAGTACTCACCAAAACTATATGTGTGATGTCACAAAGTAACTGGACGCACATACAATTGTGGTGGATGTCACAAAGTACTCACCAAAATTATGTGTGATGTCACAAAGTACAGCCACAGACTATGTGTGATGTCACAAAGCACTGATAAAAACATACGTTGTGATGTCACAAAGTACTAACCAAAACTATGTGTGATGTCACAAAGTACTGACCCCATACAATTGTGATGTCACAAAGTACTGTCCAAAACTATGTGTGATGTCACAAATTACTGACTACATACAATTGTGATGTCATAAAATACTGACCAAAACTATGTGATGTCACAAAGTACTGACCACAAACAATTGTGACGTCACAAAGTACTCACCAAATTATGTGTGATGTCACAAAGTACTAACCAAAACTATGTGTGATGTCACAAAGTACTGGCCCCATACAATTGTGATGTCACAAAATACTGGACACAACTATGTTGTGATGTCACAAAGTACTGACTACATACAATTGTGATGTCACAAAGTACTCACCAAACTATG
>NW_026118179.1:0-37021 GCF_001640805.2 Lates calcarifer
TTTTAAGAAATGAAACTATATATTGGTGAGCTGTTTTTAATGCGTCACACAGTGTGGGGAAGTTGGAAACTACCATGAGGTGGACTAATACCACCTCATGGTAGTTACCAGTTTTTGTATTTTTTATTGGATTTATGGTGCTAAGAAGCAACAACAGTCTTATCTTTTTAATTGATTTGCCTCTGAAGTGTGTGTTCTGAGATGCTTGACCTTAACCTGGATACAGATACATTTACTTGCAGGCAGAATAAACTGACACATGTTTAAGAAGGGTTCTCACTGGTCATAGGAGGAATTGTTTTGTGTCACTTTTCATGAACATGCTATAAGCGGTTTCTCAGCTACTGTTAGAACCCATTTCATGACCTGAATAAATGATGAGCAGTGCCTTTAAACAAGACCTTGGATGTCTTTCTCCTTCTGTCATGGAAATGAGGCTGCTTTACCCTTTTTGTAGCTTTTCAAAGTCATATAAAAGGGGATATGGTTTTATATCATGAAAGCACTTTATCTTTGTTATTCAAAGTTGTTAAATTTTACATCAGGACCGTGTGGGATGATCATTAGTACTGTTGCAACTACCACAGGAATCACCATTGGCAACCAAGACTGGCAGCTGTGGGGTGTGTAAATTATCAGTGCAGGTTAGAACTTGTCTTTGACCAGATTGCCTGACTGATGCTTGTCTTATTAAGTGAAAGGGAAGTCTCAGTTTGACTCTGCAATTATTTGAACTCTGCTTGAGAGACGAGTCCTAACTCATCTGGATGGAGAGCTCGACTTATAACATACAAAAATGCATCAAGTAACGTGACATCTTTACATGACAGATACTGGATCTTGAGGTCCAGAAGGCTACCAAAGACATGCGGACGCCTAGACTCACCAAAGTCATCATCAGGTGCTACTGGAAATCATATGCGGTGCTGGGATTCTTTACTCTGGTAGAGGTCAGTGTTTGGTCTGTGTTAAGCTTTGGAAATGAGGTGAATAGGGAGCATTAAGTCTCAAATGATTTTACATGCTGTTGAAACTCATTTTTTAATTATTATTTATCAAGCAAAATCACTGGATCATTTTGATTCATGTATAAAAATAGTCAATATAAAAAATACATATTTATATATAGTGGTTATTATATTGGTTGGTTTGTTAGCAACATTTACACAAAGAAAACTTGAGAAATGATGAATGTGTTGATTTCATCTCAGCCCAACAACCAAAGCAGTGTCACTGTTCATCAGACTTTGATCAGAACATGCTGTGATTTATCATGTTATCAGAGCTTTAAGAATATAATCATCCGCTGCCTCGCTGTAATTAATGTGTTGTGATGCTCACCCTTCTTCATCTCCTTCTCTGCATATCAGGAAGTCATTAAAGTGGTCCAGCCAGTCATCTTAGGGATGATGATTCAGTACTTTGAGAATTACAACCCAAACGATAAGAAGGCTTTATACGAGACCCTCGGCTACGCAGCTGCTTTGTCTATCTGCACCATCGGCCTGGCACTGCTCCATCACCTCTACTTCTACCACGTCCAGAGAGCAGGCATGAAGATCAGAGTGGCCATGTGTCACATGATCTATAAGAAGGTCAGTAGGAAGATGCATTGCTTTTGCGTGAGAAAGGAGAACAGAAAGTTCAGCTCAGTTGTCACTGAACACTGGTCAACTTTATATCAAGGGTACTAAAGGTCATTACTGCATTCTTGTGCCTGGAACAGTCTGCCAAGTTCTGTCATGTAATCCTTAAAGAGCTGTATTTGGATAAAAGGCACAAAAGCAGGATAAAGGTGAGAGCATGAATGACAACCTTTGAATGGGTTTGTTCAGCAAAATTAATTAAAAACTCCCTTTTGCATTTTATCCACACCCACTTATGTACAAGCACTTAACACTGTTTGAATGTACAGTGTAGGTGATATTTAAAATGTAGGGGTTTTGTGACTGATGTTGCTTTACTGATGGTGATTCTTCTCTTTTTCTAGGCTCTGTGTCTCAGCAGTTCAGCCATGGGAAAGACCACCACCGGCCAGATTGTCAACCTCCTTTCCAATGACGTCAACAAGTTCGATGATGTATGTGAAATTTAAGGCTTTTGGAAAAGAAAAGACACACATGTTGCTGTTTCTACTGCAAGGTCAAGGCAGTATTGACAGTTCTTAATGGTATCACTTTTAACAACTTAACTAAAAATGATCCAGAGAGCTGCACTGACACCATTATCTAAAGCTAACTAAACTTAAAAATATAGGCCTGTACAACTGAAAGATTATATATAAAAGCTAAATATTGTGATATTATTAATTGACAGAAGGCCTTGTAGAGCAGCTGACGTAAATGTTACGCAGTCAAGATCACACCAGAGATTACTACCTGGATGACTGAGAATCTGCGTAGATTCTTAACTGGATCAGATATAACGTGAAATGAGGTGTCACCTGGTGATGTAAACTAGAGGAATGCGTCTGACCTAATTTTGCAAGTGAGCACATATGAAGCGTTTAAGTTCCTGGCATGATTGTACCAGGTGTATTGGTTTGATGGGTGTGACACATGACATGAGTCAGCACTGTCCTGACTGTGTTTACTCAGAGAAACTCTAACTCTCTGGCAGCTCTCTCCTAGCGTGAGGTTCAGACTTGATTATGCTCTGAGCCTTTGTGGCACCAATCCAAGTGTCTCATTGGAGTGTTGAGTTTCAGTTCAATCAGGGGGGTCGAGCCTGCAGCGAACCTGCTGTGAAAACTCCACAGTTCTTCAGGGCATTTTCTTCTTGGCAGTGGGCTGTTAGTCACACCATGTCATTCCCACATGGTGGTTTGCACTGAGGTCTTTTGAAAGTCCCTGTTGAGTGACTCTGCCCCTTGTGTAAAAACTGCCCAGTTCTGAATGACAGGAGTTTACACGTCACCAGAACTAACTTTGATCATCACTCTGACTCAGATGTGTTCCCGATATTTGTGATGAGAAAATTGTTGTGTCTTGCATCTACCTGTTTTCTGGTGCTGATCATATTACAGCATTTTCACAGCAAATTCTCTCAAACATCTTTCTGTGTGGTCGGGCCCCTCCAGGCAGCTGTGGTCGTGGGGCTGCTGTGGTTGGAGATTGGTCCGTCATGCTTGGCAGGCATGGTGGTCCTAATGTTCCTGATGCCTGTGCAGACCCTATTTGGAAGGCTCTTTTCTAAGTTCAGGTAACACTCACACTAAGATGAGTAATATACATTTAAGTGACAAGAGTGAGAGTTACCACTTTTAAACAAATGATCTCTAGATCAAGTAGTAAATAAAAGAGGTGTTTCTAGTCTACAGATTTGTTGTGACTGAAATAACTACTACCTAACTAACTGACTCACTGAGTTAGCTGAAAACAACTATGTCCACACTAACTCACCGCTCTCTGTTCACACTACTACTACTGCTACTACTCTGCAAAATTGAGTTTTAAAACACTGCCTAACTAAGCATTTGCAAAACAATGACATAAACCTGTGTCGTGAGGGCAGGGGGGCTGTGTGGCAGTGAAGTTAACACCTTCCTTATGTTTCTCTGTGATTGTTTAGATTTTAGTTTGTTTGTGATTTCGTCAGATGACGTTGTACCCATAAAATAATGATTTACTTCACTGGTTTGTTTGTGGCAGTTTTAACCAGATGTTGGCTGTGATGCAGTTTTGTTGAAATCAGCTGACTCTGAAATGTTTCCAGCTGGCCGAGACTGAAGCTACATGTCTGTACATGTCCAGGTAGCACTGGACAAGGTTCAAGTAACATAGTTGTAAAGCAGCATGAATCCTAGTTTTATGACCTCCTCCTTACAACACAAACAGCACTGCACTCTCTGGATCTCCCTGTTTACTGACTGAGGTGTAATTCCAACTGGCAAAACTGATTTTTAGTCTATTTCAAATAGCCTCAAGTAGAAGTTCCTGTTTGTTAAGTAAGCACAGCCTAATGGATACAGAAATGTGTTTTACATTGTGTAGAAAAGAATTTGCAGTCACATAAAAACATTCTATGAATGTTGACAATATTGTTTCTTTTGTATTAGACTATATTTAAACTGTGATCTTCAACTTGTCTTCACAGGAGTAAGACAGCAGTTCTGACTGACAGCAGAATCCGTACAATGAATGAAGTGGTGTCTGGAATTAGGATCATTAAGATGTACGCCTGGGAGAAACCATTTGCTGCTCTGGTCTCTGAGGTCAGAAGGTAAAAACATGTTTTTAGATCAAAGTAAGATTTTAATACATACTGGTTCTGAAATGAGATATCTACAAATCTGCATTACTTTATAAGGTAGTGCTCTCTTTTTTTTTACTTTAGTGTCCATAGATTATGTCATAATTAAGTTTCATTATTTACAGCATGTCTGATTATTACTTTACCATTGTATATTTGTTTCAGTAGATATCTACCAGTGACAGAAACCAAGTTACAAATTGAGAACGCTCTCCTCTGTTTTTCTTAGCTGTGTCATTGTACATAAAGCTTACTTATGTTTTTATACTTACATTATAATCTGATCCACACTAGGATAAATTATTATCAGAATACAGATAATACTTTATGTGCACTAGTGTGTCTAGATCCTGAACTAACAGCTGTCTAAATCATCCCACAGTTTTCAGAGTGAGAGACGCACTGCACCACATGTGAACAAAGCCAGTGAGCCGTTTTTTCCCCATTTGTTTCAGTGATATTTAGCAGATGATCACACCTCTACAGTGCTGCTGTTAGATTGGCATTTTGTTAATGTTGAGGTCAGTGAGTGTCTGTCTAAATCCTCTGCAGACCCTCACACTGACATCCTCTCTCCTGGTGTAGGCCTAAAGCCTACACCGAGTGTCTGCACTATAGAGTCGTCAAATCCACAGGTTAACACTAACCTGATAACGTTCGTTATATATATAGGCTGAGAATGGTTAAAACCAGGATTAGTGCATGTGTAAAGATACTAATTGACAGATGATGTTGATGGTATAGCACAGAACAGAAAGATGAATAAAGTTACATTTGAAATGATAGAATTATTATAAAATGTAATAAAATATTCTAGTGAAAAATTCAGAGTTAGTGTCGGCTACAGAAACGGCCCGAGGCTGTAGATTCATGTTGTGTTCAAGTGGCGTGTACTGTTTGGTGCGCTCGATTGAAACCACACTCGCACTCAGCTGGGTGGTGTCTTAGATGTGTTTAAAAATTACTAGTCTAATTGGTTTTGAAAGTGAGACATGTCCTTTAGACTGATTTTTTTTTTCTACATAAAACTTCCAAGGGGCTTATTCTAACAGATGAAGAAAAAAGATATTTAGAACACACACATTTGTGATGGTCGTCTTTGGTTAGTTAAATTGATTCGATTTGTGTGCAGCACAAGCAAGTCTCATTCCTCAGTTGTACTGATCCTCCATCAGTGTTCAATAGAAACAAATTACAGTTTGGTTTCTTGATGAGTTGATGCTGCTCTGTAGTGCTGCCAGTTCTTGTGATCAGGAGTTCATCTTAGTCTAAGAGAGTTCATTGCTCATGGCTACAGCAACCTACACCACATGGCTTTGTTTTTTGCATGTTTTTTTTTTAATTTTATTTGCATCTAATTGTAAAGCCTTTATCTATACCTAGTGTCTGGATCTGTATGAAAACAGTCATGAAAACTGTTTTTCTTTTGTTTTTCTTTTTTTTTATGCTGTTGATGTTTTAATGCTATTAATTAAACATCTGATGGTTTACACAGTACATCACATGCATAACTAAATTTAAATTGGGGAAGAAATTAAATTCTAAATCAAGTTTCTAGTACCTTTTTAAAATGTTCTATCTGTTGGATGATTTATTAAGTGTGATTTTTTTTAAACACAGTCATGTGTATGAGCAGACATAAACAAGGCTCTGTGTACAGATATGTGTAACAATGTCAGCTTTGTGAACTGGTTTGGTTTTGGGCAGAATTTGGGCAAATTATTTCCTGCTCTGCCTGTACCATCCACTGCTCCATTTCCCTCACCGCATTTAGCCAGGCACGCAGCTATTTAAATCCTCCTCTGCCAAACACTTCATACATCTCCTGTGTCACTCCTGACCACTGCTGATCTGGATCAGGAGTTTTATTCAAGGATTAAAGCAAATCCTCATGTGCTTCTAATAAAGGCATTTTTGGATTTCTTGACAAGATACAACCATTCACATCTTCATTATTATGAGGAAATTTCACTTCTCATATTGGTTACCATCAGTCCATGTATGATGCTGCAGTAAAATGAAGCTTTAAGTTAGGTCATGTGATTTTTTAAATTTTTTATTTTTTTGTCATTTCAGGAAAGAGATCTCCAAGATAATGAGTAGCTCCTACCTTCGAGGTCTCAACATGGCCTCCTTCTTTTGCGCCAGCAAGATCATCGTCTTCATCACCTTCACCCTCTATGTCCTCCTGGGAAATACTATCTCAGCCAGTCGTGTGTTTGTGACGGTGTCACTCTACACCGCCGTGCGGCTCACCGTCACACTCTTCTTCCCTAGTGCCATCGAGAAGCTGTTTGAGAGCCGTGTCAGCATTCGCAGGATTCAGGTAGGGTACTCTAATATTTTGAGAATTTATAACAATATGTTTAAACTTAAATGCAACACAAAAATGCAGAATTTATTATAATTTCATACACATTTTAATAAAGTTGTATTCATAAAACAGCATATTTTTCAGTGGTATCAGCTGCTTCAAAAAAGCTTGCTGCTTTTAAGTCTGAGGAAGGAGAAAATACAAGTCAATACAAGAGATAGGCCTGGCACAACTTCAGTGCATGTTTAAGGACACTGTCTTCCTTGGAAATGACTGCTCCCTCATATAGTTGACAGAAAGGCACGCGCCTGCAGAGTACAGCCATACCTCTCTCTGGTCAGTGTGCAGAAGCCTATTTACACCTGGAAATTTACTTAATACCATCTATATCTGGAGGTTTTGTGTACTTCTGCATTATCTCTGCAGACCTCTTTTCATATTCGCTTCCCAAGTTATTTCTCTTTTCATAGAGTCTTCAATACACACAGTGTTTCATCAATGTTATAGAAGCAGATCAGAGGTGGCAGTATTTGGCTTCATCCAGCTCTTGTGCTGATATTACAGTTGAGGCTGCTGATGACTTATTATTTAATCCCTGTACTGCCTCTGTCACATTGCATCAACTTGAATGTTGGGTTCTGTAAAGCCACCACTTCCCCCTTTCTCTTTCTTTCATAAAGATAAGACCATCTTGAAATGTAATTTTAAAACTGACAGTTATGTAACATTATCTAATGATTTACCCGACCACTGCAGGAAATGACTCCGCCAAAAACATCTCTTGATTCCTTACGTGTGCATGTTACATAATACTTGTGGAGACAATAGTGTATGCAAATTCACTGTTTATGATGGATGGGATTTTATACGACTCTATTTTTTTTATTGTCCAGGAGTTCTTGATGCTGGATGAAATCACAAAAGGCAGCACTGCACTGCCGCAGGAAGAGAAGAAGGATGCTTCTGTGGAGATCCAGGATCTGTTCTGCTACTGGGACAAGGTCAGATACCTTGGTCTCACTAGTATATGCTGCATACACAGGTTTCAGTTGTGTACTCTGCACTATGCCTTCAGGTTGCAGATAAAAAACAAACATGTTTAAATTACTAATTTAAATACAGGCTTCTTTATGCTAAGTGTGCACTGTGTGGCTGTGTTATTTACAGAAACTTCACTATCCTTTTTTCTACAGAGTCTGGATGCTCCATCCCTGCAGAACATCTCCCTCACTCTGAACTCAAATCAGTTGCTGGCTGTAATTGGACCAGTGGGAGCTGGAAAGGTCAGTTATCTACACACTTCATCTTTTCAGTCAAACAGCAACTAGAATCTTCCCTGCATCATCAGTCAGCTCATGCCTTACCTCTCTTTGTGCCTGCATGTCCATTCAGTCCTCCCTGCTGAGCTCCATCCTGGGAGAGTTGCCCACTGAAAAAGGTGTGCTGAAGGTCAAAGGTCAACTGACCTACGCTGCTCAGCAGCCCTGGGTGTTCCCTGGAACCATCCGCAGTAACATCCTGTTTGGGAAAGAGCTGAACACCCAGAAGTACGAGAAGGTCATCAGAGCCTGTGCTCTAAAGAGGGTGAGAGATTTGATTATGACATTAGATTACATACATTTATACCAGATACACATTATCATTTGAATATATAGAGAAAACTTAAAACAAACAAACAAACAACAAAACTTAGAAAAGAGAGTTGGAGCTTTCTTCTAAGCCCTTAATGCAACACCATCAGATGAGAAGCAGAGTATTTAATATAATAAAAAACATGCCTGCTGAAACATTATGAAATAGCAGTAACATCAGCAGATAGAAGCAGCATATGTAAGAAGATAAGATAAGTTTCTGATTTCCACGAAATGCATTCATTGTAGCCATAAAAAGTAATGATTCAGTCAGTCAAAAGTTATAGACACTGGATGCTATAGTTGGTATAAAGTTATGGTTTGTCACTCTAATGTTGTAATCGACACTCGGTGTAAATGCAGTATGGGGTCCTGTAGGAATGGTGAGTATTATTTTTTCCTCACTGTTCTTTCATATGAGTTGATCTATAAGCCTGAGTGAAACCGACTCCTTGTTTTTTGGCCTGAGGCATCAGTTACCAAGACAACTGACCTCAGTGTTAACTCGAGCTCTCTCTGTAAGACTGAAGAGCCAGGGTTAATCCCAAAGTTAGCTAGCTAACCCACTAATCCTTGTTTACGAGACAGGCTCCTGTCTTGATGTTGCACTAGTGCAACAGTTTACTGCAATATTGAGGAGAACAGTAATCTTGCCCAGTCTGTTAAAGCTGTATGGATCTATCATTACTGAGTGAATTATATTGAGTTTGTGGGCAGATGGAGCATGTGGTGAGAGCATGATGACTAACAACACTGGAATTGTTTTTGATGCTGAATCAATTGAGTGGCTTCCTGTGTGGAGGGAGTTAGCAGCTGGTAGCAGCAGGATACTGTCTGAGGCACACAGGTAGCACCCAGCAGTATGGCCTGGGAAACAGAGTATCATCACACTGATCATATAACCAGTAAGGTTGATTGTTAACTGGATAGTTGGGATTTTTACTTATTGAAAGTCTGAAAACAACATAAGTCTAATTCAGGCTGGGATGTGGCTTCTTATACTAACAACATTTTCTGCCAATTTTAAGGCAGTTTTGATTATCTTACGTGAGCGCTTTCTGTTTTTGGCTGCACTCTTCTCACTGATTTGAAGGAGTATGGCTTAGTTGGAAAAATGTGGTGTCACGCAGCTCCAAGCACCAGTCTACCGTAAATCAAATCTGATCAAACCACACCCACACAGTTCTGATGAAGCTGATTTGCTGAGTTTTTGACCCTCAAACAGCCTCTGATAACCAAAGATGTTTTTCCTAATGTTTACTTTAATCGTTGCTTATATAGCCACGATTTACAAAGACTGGTGATGATTATAAAATCAAGTTTTCATGAGTTTTAAGACACTGACACATACCTATTAGCTAATATAAGCCGAGGCTATGTGTCTTTAGATGTGAGAGTGCCAGATCAGAAAGAACGGCAGCAACCGATGCGTAACTAATGGCAACTAACAAAAGATGCTACATTAGCTGTTAAAACAAGCTGACTAGGTGCTGTTCATTTATCCCTCAGCCACTGACAGTAGGTACCTGACAAAAGGAGCCTCAGGCAGCAGCATTATCTGTTTGCCTGTTTGCTAACTGTATTTGAATGGCAGTGTGATGCACATAGAGGACTCTACAGACTGTTGTGGACTTAACAATGCTGCTTTGTAACTTCCTGCTCATGTTGGGCAGCAGGGAGGTCTCCAAATGCAAGACTCTAATCCTCTGTGTAATCTCAATTTTATTATTGTGCTAAATGCTTTGTTGCTTTCTTTGGGCAGTGCAGTACCATATACCAACTGCAAGACTTAAAACACAGGACGCCTGTTGGTTTCTCAGATGTCTGAGTTTGAACTATGATTGCACTTCACCTGGCTGGAGGAGAGGTTATTGAAACTGACTCACAAGTAATTCATT
Source organism: Lates calcarifer (assembly GCF_001640805.2). Lineage (NCBI taxonomy): Eukaryota > Metazoa > Chordata > Actinopteri > Centropomidae > Lates > Lates calcarifer. Next base: position 10,095 of record NW_026118179.1, read on the forward strand.
TACTTGTGAGTTGTGATTTGTTGCACTGTTCACTCATGACTGGGTAAAAGGACCAAATTACAAAACACCACCACAAAATATAATGTTCTGTTCTGACGCAGACCAGACACAGCAGGCAATACTACCAGACTTATCTTGGTAGTATTGCCTGGTGCGCACACACACTCTCCCTCTCATTTAATATGTGACTTATTTCTATACTATAAACCAGGTTCATGTTTTTATATGCAGTCATTTAATGTGCCTGTCAGATTTCATTTAACAACACCAATGTGCTGACTCAAGCAGTTGACATAACCGCATGTGTGTCAAGAGTCACTTAACATGCAGGTAAGTAACTCAGTGATGTCTCAGTGATCAGTTTCTATAATGATTCCCACATGATTGTGTAAGAGTTTAGAAACCTGTTCATAGCTCATTAGACAGGTTTCCTAACTGTTATACAAATGCACACATGTAAAAACACACACAGTCATGGTGCTTGGAAATAGGGCTGAACATAACGATTATTCTCAATATTGATTCATTGACGATTATTGTTTTGTGTCTTATATGTTGAATAATTAGTAAAAAGCACATCACAATTCTTATAGCCAAAGAGATATTTACTCATGCTTGATAAGATAATATTTATAGGAGTGAAGGTACTAATCGGCACAAATATTTGTATGGATGTCTGTGATGTGCTGGAAAGAAAGAAAATTTCTGAAGAAATCCAAATAAAACCTTGCCCAATCTCCCATATTGATATTAATCTTATCGTTGCTGCCGTTTCATCAGAGCTGAGCTCACTGAGTGTGATGGAAAGGATCTGCAGAGGTAGAAATATTCTCGATGCCCCTATTAAATAAAAACATGCTTTTAGCAGCAAAATGCATTCCATTGCTGCATGTGCTCAGATGTGAGAATCTCATCACTAGCTAGCTTTGACAGTTGACCTTTGTTTTCTCAAATCTGTGTCTGTGTTTTAACTGACACAGAATTATTGTATTAATATTTTGCATATTGAATATAATAGGTAGTAGTAGTAAATAGTTTTAGTGTTACCACTCCTCTGTTTTGGTGTTTGTTAACTCTACATGATCTATATTGTGCTTTCCTTTGGTGCAGGATCTGGAGCTGCTTCCAGATGGAGACCTGACACTGATTGGAGACCGAGGAGCCACACTCAGCGGGGGACAGAAAGCTCGGGTCAACCTGGCGAGGTGTGAGGACAGCCTAAATTTACATGGTTTTGATTGATGTCCTGAAGAAATTCTTACTTGATGAATAGACAAGACTGATAAGACTGTGTGACATAAGTTAGACGTAAGTTTATTCAACATCAGATTGTCATGGAGGCTGTCATGTTCAGAGCAGGTTACTTTGAGTTCACTAAAGCTGCTTCTGTTGGCCCCTACCTGACTGGGAGGTTTAACATTCCTTAAACATTAAGATTCACAATGGGCAGTTTAAAACCAGCATAAAAATCAAAGCAGCAGAACCAGAGCTAGTCTTTTTAATTCCACACATTCTTCTATCTCCTTAAAAGGTATCACTTAACCCACAATGCAACTGGGCTGGCAACAGTGCAATCAGAGATTCAGGTGTGTTATTTTACAAGTCTCTGCTAAAAAAGCACACCTGACATGTTGTCATTTATAGTCTCAAATGACAACAGTCAACTTTTTCACATATGCTGTAGCACTGCCCAACACCTGGAAACACACTTTGATGTGTAAAATAAGTAGAGTTCCCAGTGAGAGAACGTTTAAACAACAGTGACCAAAGAAGTTGATAGATATAGATGCAAAAATGCAAACATATACATCACAGAAACACAAAATAACAGCATAAACAAGTCATCCTCAAGGACGCTGATCTGAGCTTTGAAACAGTGAGATGATGGGTTACAATTTCAAAAACGTCTCTGTATTAGGAGAGGAAAAGTAAAGCTTAAATGATTGAGAAATATTTCCAAGGAAGCAAACATGTCTTACAGATTAGAAGCAGCATGATTTCCAGAGTCAAAAGGTAGCAATATATTATCTGTTTATTGACTCAGTGCTGGCTGGAATTAAGAATTTAGCTTCTATAAAGGAAGTTAGTATAGCCCAACAACTATATGATGCTGTTGCTGTTGCTTGGAAGGTAAAGAAAACCCTATGGTCAGAGTACGTGGGGAACATGCTTTGAATCTTGTGATATTTTTCAATGTGATATTGATATCACCACTTGTACTGATAAACATAACAGAAAAGACATGAAATAATATGAAAGAAAAACCAATGACTGGAATGTTCCCCGTGGTGTAATAGCTAAATTCTATCAGCAGATGCTAACAAAACGATGTGTGTGTGTGTGCGTGTGTGTGTGTGTGTTTCAGGGCAGTGTATCAGGAGGCAGATATCTACCTCCTGGATGATCCCCTGAGTGCTGTGGATGCTGAGGTTGGGAGACACCTCTTTGAACAGTGAGTGACTTCAGAATCAAGTATTTGAGACTCTTTCTGCTCAGCAAATGTGACCCATCCAGTTCATCAAGTGTGAGTCTGAGTGGCTGAATTCCCTCTATACGTCTGCACATGCTTTCACACGCAAATACTCCAGCTGCAGGCTAAGGTCTCGTGCAATATTAAACCACAACATGTGCCAAACAGGAAAATACTGGAGTGTTCTGGTCAACACACACTGGAAGAAGGCTTCAGACCTGGAGCGGAAAGCCTTCAGTGCCAGATCACAGCAGGACAGAGTTCCAGTAAAAGAAGGCGGCGTGTATCTGCACTCTTACTGTACATGACGTCTTTAGCTTTTTGCTGCTCTACCCCATACAGCAGCAGCCTGTTGGTTTATAGTATTGTTGTAGGGTTGGTTTTTGGACTGTGTTGCTTTGTAATGAAAGGCATCTCAAGTGAGAAGAGACAAAGATCAAGGAAAGTTTTAGAACTAAGGCAGGAAGAGGTGCGGTGCTGCTGGTGTCAGACAGACAATTGAACTTGGCCCCACTCTTCCTGTTCCACTCTTCCTCTTAGATAATACAGTCCCACAGAACATTACATAATAACTGTTATAAGGGCACGCATTTTAAATGTGAAAATTTGTTTTTTATTCTTTTTCTCTATAAGTTGCTGCAATTTGTTAATAAGACAGTGACATGATCTTTACTGTATGTCTCCATATCAGGTGTATCTGTGGTCTGCTGAAGAATAAGCCCCGAATCCTGGTCACCCACCAGCTGCAGTACCTGAAAGCAGCAGACCAGATTCTGGTCCTCAAGGAGGTTGGTGCCTGTTCACATCAAAAAATAATCCACACATACCTAAACTTCACTCTGTGTACTGTATTTACACTCTGACCAAAGAAATAATATTACACCAAATAACGAAAACTTAACACTGTACACTGTATTAGTGTGACGTACATTATGGCTCCCAACTAATTGAGAGGTTCAGTACTTCCTTTTTCCCATTGACTTAGTTGTTTCTTGTTTTCTTAAGGGTCAGGTCTGTCTGGTGGACCTTCCTTTGTCACACCTGACAGTGTCACATAATTCTCTCATTCCTCCATGTGACTGTCTCGTCTCCTCGTCCTCCTCCCATTAAACCGGACCACTGTAGTTTATAAAGACAGTTATTTCTTCCATGAAGCCCAGTGTATTCTCATAGCAGTTGCATATTTTCAGTTAATACATGTTCAAACCTGTATTTTAAAGAAATAAGAAGATATTTCAAATCTGGAGTTCTGTAAAATTTTCTGTGGATGTTTGTTGGTCCCAGAATATCAAACCTGTCCTGTACTGCCACCATCAGGCCATCTTACATGTTATGAATATGAACATTTAATGGGAAGATTGTCATGGCCCTTACTTAAATGAGTCTATGAGCTTTCCTCTAGCACCACCCTCTGGTCATATCACATACTGTACTGATTTTATTTAGTATTTTATCTTTTATTGAGATTATCTGCAACTGCAGTGTTGATGTTTGGCACCAGTATGTTTTTCCTTGAAACAGCATAATGAACATTACAGCCTGTTTATGTCAGCAGTGAGACTTTACACTGTTAGTGTTTCAGGAGGTCAGCACCAGCATATCAGTAGAATGACATGTATTAACCATAAACTTGTCAAAGGTTTGTGTAAACATGATGAGGTAGTGTTTAGGTGCTGGCAGTGGCATGTAAACATGAGTACAAATGTGCAGATTGTTCCTTGTGTCAGGGTCACATGGTGGCAAAGGGGACGTACATGGAGCTGCAGCGGTCTGGAGTGGACTTCACCTCCCTGCTGAAGAAAGAGGAGGAAGAGGAGCAACAGCTGCCTCCTTCAGACGTCCCCACCAGGAGCAGAACTCTGTCCCAGAATTCAGTGCTCTCTCAGTCCTCCTCTGTGCAGTCGGTCAAAGATGGAGACCAATTACCGGTTGGTACATTATCTTTATTATTTTCATTTTCATTTTCACTTCATTATTATCAGTATGCCGTGGAATCTCTAAAACTGTGCACAGTGATCATGATGAGTTGATCCAGAGTTGTCCTCACAGGCAGAGCCGGTGCAGACGGTGGTAGAGGAGAGTCGAGCTGAGGGAACCATCGGAGTGAGTCTGTACGTCAAATTTCTAAGAGCTGGAGCAAGCATCTTTACTCTGCTTGTTGTCTTACTGGTCAACCTCCTGGCTCAGGTACGCAAGAAGACACAGAGAAAACTAATTATTTTTAGAATTATTTCACTTTCTACATGTTTGCTCACTGAGAGAATGTGAAAGAAGTGATGACATGAGAAGTATAAATCCTTTACGATTACCTCTTTCCCCCTGTAGGTAGCATACATCATGCAGGACTGGTGGCTAGCTTACTGGTCAGTATGAAAACCATTAAGAAGACATAATTCTCCTCAGTGTATTTAGGTATTTTATTTATTTTTATTTGTATTTATTTGTATTTATTTTTTAAGTCATTTCATACTTGTTTCTGACTGATCAGGGCTGATGAGCAAGAGAAGCTCGGTGATAATAACAGCACTATCATCCACAACGGACAGAACATCACCAAAGAGCTGGACACAGCTTTCTACCTGGGCGTTTATGGGGGTAACCTGAAAACACACTATGTTATTTACTCTGCTCAGTGTGTCTCCTGCACTGTGTGTACTGTGTGATGTGTCAGTCAGGTAAAAGAGGATATTTTTTACAGGTTTGACAGCAGCCGTCATCGTTTTTGGCTTCATGAGGAATCTGCTCCTGTTCAATGTGCTGGTGAGGTGCGCACAGGCTCTGCACAACTGCATGTTCAACTCCATCCTCAGAACACCTGTGCGCTTCTTTGACATCAACCCCATCGGTGAGCAAAAGTTTACACATCAGCGCATTTGGCAAAAAGCATAAACTGACTGACTTAAGAAAAAGATGTCATCTCGAGTGCTTAGTTTACAGTTCAGTAGTTTGATGATCTGTGTTCTGTCTCACCTCAGGAAGAGTTCTCAACAGGTTCTCTAAGGACATCGGTCAGCTGGATTCTAACTTACCGTGGACCTTTGTGGACTTCATCCAGGTGAGGACAGATGTCAGAGCACTGACGCAGCAGCTCATTCAATTCACACAATCAACATCATTTTAGATCCTCTCAAACACATTATACTGACAAAATGTTGTGAGACAAATCCAGCTGCTTTCAAAATGATGCTTGTATGGTTTTAATATGGTTTGACTCAGAGGATCAGTGACTGTTCAGTTTTCACATCAGAAATCTTTTTTGTTTCTGTGAGCAGGTGTTCCTGCAGATTCTCGGGGTGATCGCTGTCTCTGCGTCAGTGATCCCCTGGATCCTCATCCCCGTTCTGCCCCTCCTCCTCATCTTCCTCTACCTCCGACGTTATTTCCTGCAAACCTCCAGAGACATCAAACGCCTCGAGTCCACCAGTGAGTGTTGAAGGGTTGAAGGGCTTTGTACATCTTAAAGGCTGTGTGAAAAAACCATAAACTCGCCCTCTGTGTGTTGTGTGCCCTGCAGCTCGGAGTCCAGTCTTCTCCCACCTGTCTTCGTCTCTTCAGGGTCTGTGGACGATCCGAGCCTTCGGAGCCGAGGAGAGGTTCCAGAAAGCCTTTGATGCTCATCAGGACCTGCACTCAGGTTCTCCTCGGCCTCGTTACTTTAACATTCACTATTCATCAGTGTGAAGCCTGTGTGACCTGTTAGTCCAGTGTCAGTAACATGTTGTCCTCCTCCTGAACAGCGGCCTGGTTCCTGTTCCTGACCACCTCTCGCTGGTTCGCCGTCCGACTTGACGGCATCTGCTCCATCTTCGTTACCATTGTCACGTTTGGCTGCCTTCTGCTCAGAGACCGTGAGGAAATTTTTAGTATTAGAACTTTGGTTTTGTGCTGCTGCCCACCACTGAGGGCATGATGATTCTTTATAAACACTCCAAGTGAAAAACTTATTTTTTTCCTCTCTTCCTCTCAGAGCTGGATGCTGGCTCTGTGGGTTTGGCTCTGACCTACTCCATCACACTGATGGGCATGTTCCAGTGGGGTGTGAGGCAGAGTGCAGAGGTGGAGAACATGGTAAGATATTCAGTGTGTCTTTGGTTTTATTTGGTTTGACCTCCTGGTCTCTTTCTTCAGTCTGTGCATGTGTGTGCTGCTGTCTTCAGATGACATCAGTAGAGAGGGTAGTGGAGTACACTGAACTGGAGAATGAAGCACCCTGGGAAACCCAGAAGCGCCCACCTCCTGATTGGCCCAGCAAAGGCCTGGTGACTTTCGACCACATCAACTTCTCCTACAGCAGCAACGGACCGCTGGTGCTGCAGGACCTGAAAGCGATGTTCAGACCCAAAGAGAAGGTCAGACACATTCGTCATCAGACGGCCAGACACTGTCTGTCTGACGTGATGTTAAAGCTCAGCTGATGTTGTTTGTTCCTGTGTGTCAGGTTGGTATTGTGGGGAGAACAGGTGCTGGGAAAAGCTCCCTGGTCTCAGCTCTGTTCCGCCTGGCAGAGCCTCAGGGAAAGATCTACATCGATGGTGTTCTGACCTCAGAGATCGGCCTCCATGACCTGCGCCAGAAGATGTCCATCATCCCTCAGGTAAACATGATGAGACCTTTACTACCTGTGTAACAGTAACACTGTAGAGTAATGAGCTCATTGTTGAATTTAAAAGTTACTGTAGCTCAGGAGAACAGTAAACCTTGAGGATCATACCAAGAACAATAAATGTCACTAATACAAACTGAATTGTTTATTTCTGAATTTTGTTGTAATCAGAGTGACCTTTGACCTTTCCACCCTCTTGTTTTCCAGGACCCAGTGCTGTTTACTGGCTCCATGAGGAAGAACCTGGACCCTTTTAACCAACACACAGATGAGGAGCTGTGGAACGCTCTGCAAGAGGTCAGTAACACACAGTCACACAGGCGCACACAGGGTCAGGGTTCTTAGAAATACAAACTAAGGTGGCCTATAAGATTTGCTTTCTATGAAGAATAATGAGGCAGGATTGAAACTGTAATTTGAAACTCCAGTAAATTTAAAAATCGGAAGAAAAAACTCTATTCAGATGGACCCTGCGGCAGCATGTAGACCAACCTAACATCACCTGGATTTCCACTCAAATGTCCATGAGCCATTTCTCTCTCTGGTTCTGTTTGGAAACTCTTTTGTTTCAGCTGCACAATCAGAGCTTCTTTATTCTTAATATGATCTTCTGTCTCCCTGGTCTCTGCAGGTGCAGCTGAAGTCTGTGGTGGAGGAGCTGCCTGGTAAGTTGGAGACAGTTCTGGCTGAGTCAGGCTCTAACTTCAGCGTGGGTCAGAGACAGTTGGTGTGTCTGGCCAGAGCCATCCTGAGGAAGAACCGCATCCTCATCATCGACGAGGCCACGGCCAACGTGGACCCCAGGTACTGTGGCTCACATCTCATGGACAGGATCACACTGACAGAATTCTTGTACTAATGTGCAGGGAACTGTGTGTGCTGTGTCTGTCTCTGCAGGACAGATGAGCTGATCCAGAAAACCATACGAGACAAGTTCAGAGAATGTACCGTCCTCACCATCGCTCATCGTCTCAACACCATCATAGACAGTGACCGCATACTGGTGCATACTTTAGATCATGTGATTTATGCAGCATAACAGATGCTGACTGTATACAAAAGTACAACAAACCTGAGAGTAACAACCAGAGAACATCAGATCACTATCAAATTAAAAAGTATTGTTTCAGCCTTAAACAGCTACATCACTGCTGCAAATGAGAACTTTTGTCCTCTAGAGGGCAGCAGTCCTTTTTACTGAAAAGTAAGATCTTTTAAAGTTACTTTTAAAAATTGAAAAGCTCATAAATACACTAAACTCTGCAAATTCAACAGAGGACAGTTATTTAGTTTAACTTGAAAGGTGACGTGAAATCATATACTCCTCATATACTAATCACAAATGTGATTTTGTGTCCAGGTTTTAGATGCAGGGAAAATCCACGCATATGATGAGCCTTACACCCTCCTTCAAGATCCAGAATGTGTCTTTTATAAAATGGTGCAGCAGACGGGCAAGCAAGAGGCAGCAGCTCTACTGGAGGCAGCTAAACAGGTGAGCATCTCCATCTAAAATATCCATCAGCCTCTTGCTGTGAAAAGCTTAAATGTAAACATTTGTTGAAACTGTGTTTTCAGGCTTTCGAGAACAGAAGCCGTCCTAACGTGTCAAATGGACACGCACAGACAGCAGACGGTAACTTGGTTATCTTTGAGACTGCTCTGTGAGCTCAGGGAGGAGCTGACTCACTGCTTTGCCACAAGACTTTCAGAAAGTGCCTCGGCTTGTGGGGGTCCCCACCCTGCCTCTGGTGAAGCACAGAGGGCCTCATCCACTCCAGCTGGCGAGGAGACTGAGGAGGACAGAAGATTTGCAGAGGCTCCACCCTCCACCCTCACTGTGGCCTTGAATGGCTGAGCCAAATCTATGCACATTATGCTGTCATTTCCCTCAAGCTGACAGAGCCTGGAGATCACTGCTGTAAGAACTGTTGACATAGACACTATTTATTTTCTATGCTTCATATTTATCATATGTAAACTAATTGCTGCTCAGTATACTGATGTCGCACAGAAATTGCTTTTAACTGGCTGCCTTTAAAAACTGTAAAAAAGTGCCTTATTTTACATTTGCAGCAGTTTGTACGTGTTAATTTAACCAGTGACAATGTGCAGCTGACCATAAATACAAACTGTTGCACAGGATTAACAATCACCAAATCTAACAAATGACAGCAGCAGAAGTTTGATGTTGTATGTTGTTTCCTTGAGATTTACTGTTGTACAAACATGTTCCAGCCTTTACAAACAGTATGAAAAGGAGATTTTACTACTAAAATGTTCTGGTCATGTGTATTCACTCCACTGACTTGAGAGTTCACAGAGAGGAAGGTTGTTTGACGGTTGAAACTCAGCTGCTGAGGTGGAGTGTGTTGAATTACTCATTTCTGTTCAAACACTGTTTTACATGTGTCATGACTATCAGACATTACTTTGTTTTTTTCAACTGCCAGTTTGTACATTTGTTATGTCAAATACTACATAAACCTTAATCTGTTGATGTCCTTTGGATCAGAATGCAGGGGTAAGAGGTTCAGTGTTTTATTTATATAGCGCAAGTCATCGGTCCAGTGTGTTCTCATTGGCCACGTCGTGTTTCGTCATCGCCTGCGACACTATGGGAGGAGGGCAAACAGGAACAAAGTCGGCAAACAAATTTAAACTAACCTTCGAACCAACCACAAACAACCGTTTGTCAGTACTGTGAGAACACTTTTTTGTCGAACAGTGAGTCGAGTGAGGCTGGATGCTGAACACACCTGGGCGTGCTGAACACACCTGGGCGTACGTAAAGGTAAGGAGCTAACTTGCTGGCGTTAGCGAAGAGCGTTAGCATACCTATGCGGGATCACTTTTTGAATGTTGCCTTCATTCTCAGAAAAGTAACATGTAATGGTAAAAGCTATCTAAGCTAAAGCAGAAACAATGTAAACAAAGTAAAAACAATGCAGAAGTAGTAGTAGTAGTAGACTGCTAGCGGTCGTAAAAAACAAACAAAACACCACATCATCAAAAATGTCAGAGTTTAGACTCCCAGGTAATTTACACACACCCTTGTGTTTTTCTCTTTCACAGAGAGAAGAGGCAGACGATGAAGATGTTTCCAGAAGGTCAGTGTTTATTCTTTTTAGTCTGACCCTTCATGACAGGGTCAGACTAAAAAGAATAATTATTATTTGTTTGTTGTTCTTTTCTTACTGTAATATGTAACCACTGTCCAATAAATCCAATCTATCACTGTGTACACAATCCTGTTCATATTGTTACAGCTGTCTTGTATATATAATGCCCTTGTCTATTTTTGTTGTTGTTGATTATGTTACTCAAATAAATACTTCTAAAGACGCCGAGTTGAATATTTATACTATACTACCATTATACTATAGACGCCTGGGCTCCCACTGTGAGTACACCAACATCAGGAAGGGAAGGCTTCTGATCTGAGTGAGGTAATTTTAAGCAGAGATGTCTTGATGCAATTTCTATGATTGTTAAGTATTTAAGAATATAAGTTAACAATGACTGTTTCTCAGCTGCAGTGACCTCCTTCAGACTGTGGCGAGAAGAAATGAAGTTCTGCCCCCCCAGTCAGGTAGCGTGTGTCGACATGACAATGACATTAATTATTCTACGCTGTTAATTTCGCACAGTATATTTTGATGTGGTCTAGCGTTGTATTTATCACTCACTCGTCAGCCTGTGTTGTCATATATGAGCCTCATATCATGATATCACGTATAATTCATTTAAACGCTCTATTGTCAAAAGGATCGGTAATCGATCGATAATAGCTGTAATGGTGACGGAGTGATAGCTTGTCGGCAATGAGCATTGTGCAATGTGAACAGTTCAACCAGTCATTACTCCCTGCAATTCTACTCTTGTATACTGTAGTTTAGTCTTGTTCTTGCCGTTGATATAATGCATCATTATTGTGTCTCCGAAAATTTCAGCTGTCCACGCACCGGAGGGTCCTGTTCACTCTTCACCGCAAACTGTGAGTACGTTTGTCTGCCGCAGCTTTACAAAACTCAATTACTGCCGAGTCTTACTGCGGCCACGTTAGCCGACGCTTGGAGTCGAACCCGTGCTCTTTGAGTTGTTAAGCCGATGCTTGTCGGTGTGAGCTAATCTGCCAGACAACATCTGCTCTATGTCATAGCATAGCGACCCATGCCGTTAGCATCTGCTCTATGTCATAGAACTCTTTAACTTTAAACCAAACTAACGAAACGAGAAAGAACATAAGCAGTTGCACCTCAAGCTTCATTCAGTAGTCTAGAAGTAGTAGTTTTGTAAGAGTTTTCTGTTTTGAAGTGGTTTGTAAGAGGTTTCTGTTGTTGTGTTCATTCTGTTCTGTTCTGTAAAATTTCAGCTGGTTGTCTCTTATTGTTTCATAACCCCTTCTTTACACCTCTCAGAAACGCCGGGTGGGACGGACCCCACCCGACCCCCCCGTTGCTCCATCGCACCGTGAGGTCCCCTTCGCCACTGGACGGCTCTTCACCCCAGTCTGCTGGCAGCTGTGAGACGCGAACCAGCTCCCGGAGGAGCTGCTTCTGACGTTGCAGCGCAACGCTTATCCCACTACACTACCAGAGGCCGGGGCACTGGGGGAAGCTCACACACAGCCTTTAAACCAACTAGTGGGCAAAGTGAGTATTGACTTCTACTCTGTCAGGTTATTTGTTGGACTTGTGTTGACCTGTGATGTGGAAGTTTTTACACAGTGATAGATTGGATTTGAGTAATGCACTGTTTGTTTGATGCAAGTCAAGTAGTCTAGTAGATGTAGTTTGAAACAATAAAAGTTAAATTAAGAAGTAATATGTAATGGTAACAGTAGAAGTAATCCAAAATAGAAATAAAAGTCACTTTATATAATATTTTGTTAGATGTTCAATTTCAGTTGTAATGTTGAACTGTTGATGAGTAGTGTATTGATCATTTTCCTTTCTGTTTCTCTTTGATTTCCTCCAGAAGAACTTCTTTGAGAAGAGAGACCAGGACTGACATATATTAACTGTCCAACACAGACATTTGTTTGTTTATGTTCAGTATTTAGTGTATCAGCAAAGTGTAATAATAGCATTAAAACAAATGTAATATGTATTAACAGTTATCCAAAATGTCACAGTATAGTGTCAAAAACTGTCAGTTCAGTATATTAAGGCATCACAAAACTCTTGTAAAATGTCAGTATAGTGTCAGAAACTGTAACTAAATGTCACAGTAAAGTTTCAAGTGTAACTTTTGAGTCTATTTTCAAAGTAATATCACAAAAGTGATCTTGTAATGCAGAAATGCCAAGTTTCTCTACTTTCAAATAAAATGTAAAACTCTGGCTAATAATATTCACTTTCATACAATATTAAACAGAGTGTCAAAATATTCTTTAGAAGTATTTATTTGAGTAACAATCCTTTTATCAGTCACAACAACAAAAATGCATTATATATACACACAAGACAAGCTGTAACAATATGAACAGTATAAACAGGACTGTGTACAGAGTGATAGTTGGATTTGAGTACTGATATTGCACTGTTTGAAATAATAATAAGTAAGATACAAGTCAAAGTAATCTGTTACTAGATGTAGTTTGAAACAGTAAAAGTAGTATGTAATGGTAAAAGTAATCTAATTTTAGAAGTAACAGTAGAAGTAATCCAAAATAGAAATAAGTCACTTTATAGTCAGGCATAAAAATATTTAGTTAAATGTTCAGTTTCAGCTGATTAGCATTAGTTAGTTAAAGTAATCAGTAGATTTAGAAGTAAAATGTAATAAGAAAAACAGTAGAATGGTAGAGCAATCTAATATTAGAGGTAATAGTAAAAGTAATTTGTAATATAAAAGCAATGCAGAAGTAACAGTGATCCAAAATATAATTCAAAATGTCTGTAAAGCATCACAAAACTGTTGTAAAATGTCAGCATAGTAAGGAGTCACTAAATGTCACAGTAACAAAATATTCTTTAGAAGTATTTATTTGAGTAACATAATCAGTCACAACAACAACAATAGAAAAGGGCATTATATATACAAGACTGTGTACACAGTGATAGATTGGATTTGAGTACTGATATTGCACTGTTTGTAATAAGAAGTGAAATACAAGTCAAAGTAATCTGTTACTAGATGTAGTTTTTAAGAATTAAGAAGTAGTATGTAATGGTAAAAGTAATCTAATTTTAGAAGTAACAGTAGAAGTAATAGAAATAAAAGTCACTTTATAGTCAGGCATAAAAATATTTAGTTAAATGTTCAGTTTCAGCTGTAATGTTGAACTGTTGATGAGGAATAGGCAGTAGGGTATTGATCATTTTCCTCTGTATGTTTCCTCCAGGTGTCTCCACTTTGTCCAGAGTCTTTGTACAATGAAGAAGATCTTTGAGACACAGGCCTCCAGGTAATTCACATACTGTATCAGGAAAGAGCAATAAGCAGAATCAGATGCAAGTCAAAGTAATCTGATACAATAAAATGTAACAGTACAGTCAAATATTAAAACTGTCAGGAGTCTAATATGTAAAAAACTATTTGGACTTACAGATGAGTTTGTGTGATCAATGTGTGTTGTTGTCTGTGCAGGAGGAGAAGACGACAGCAGCTGAAGACCTGAAGTGGATGAAAGAATGAAGCTGTTAATGAAATAAAAGAGCTCCACCATCTAACTGTAAACTGTGTTGCTTTCCTGTTGTTCAAGTGAAAACACTGACCTGACAACATCTTCACGTCTGTCTCTTCTCTCTGTGATGGGTCCATGGTTCCAGTTTGAATCCTGTGGAGAAAAACACAACAAACATTAATGTAAAGATGTGACTCTTAACATGTCAAAATAATGACACGCAGTAGAAGATACTCACTTTGCCCACTAGCTGGTTGAAAGGCTGTGTGCGAGCTTCTCCCAGTGCCCCGGCCTCTGGTAGTGTAGTGGGATAAGCGTTGCGCTGCAACGTCAGAAGCAGCTCCTCCGGGAGCTGGTTCGCGTCCCACAGCTGCCAGCAGACTGGGGTGAAGAGCCGTCCAGTGGCGAAGGGGACCTCACGGTGCGATGGAGCAACGGGGGGGGTCGGGTGGGGTCCGTCCCACCCGGCGTTTCTGAGAGGTGTAAAGAAGGGGTTATGAAACAATAAGAGACAACCAGCTGAAATTTTACAGAACAGAATGAACACAACAACAGAAACCTCTTACAAACCACTTCAAAACAGAAAACTCTTACAAAATTACTACTTCTAGACTACTGAATGAAGCTTGAGGTGCAACTGCTTATGTTCTTTCTCGTTTCGTTAGTTTGGTTTAAAGTTAAAGAGTTCTATGACATAGAGCAGATGCTAACGGCATGGGGTCGCTATGCTATGACATAGAGCAGATGCTAACGGCATGTCGTCTGGCAGATTAGCTCACACCGACAAGCATCGGCTTAACAACTCAAAGAGCACGGGTTCGACTCCAAGCGTCGGCTAACGTGGCCGCAGTAAGACTCGGCAGTAATTGAGTTTTGTAAAGCTGCGGCAGACAAACGTACTGACAGTTTGCGGTAAATTTTCGGAGACACAATAATGATGCATTATATCAACGGCAAGAACAAGACTAAACTACAGTATACAAGAGTAGAATTGTCACAATGCTCGTTGCCGACAAGCTATCACCATTACAGCTATTATATTCATAAGCATCGGCTTAGTTGAGGCCAATAGAGCGGAGATCGTCGTGTCGTAATAGTAATTTAAAATACGTGATATCAGTGGATCGTTATGAGGCTCGTATATGACAACACAGGCTGACGAGTGAGTGATAAATACAATGTTAAACCTTAAATGAAGGCTGGGCTTTGAGTGATTTATTGGGTTTTATCTTTAATTTGACACATCATACAGCCTGACAAAGTGCAGTCCACTCCACTCAAATCCACTAAGTGTAGGTCGCTCAGCTGTACTCACATCTGGACCTGGATGTGGAGCAGTTTCTGGCCTCAGGTCCACAGAGAGGTCCTCACCTGTGTGGCTGACTGCAGCAGGGGCCTTCAAATATGTTTTATCAAACAAACAGATACAATAAACATAGAGCTCTAAAAACTGAGCAAAATGGGTACTACAGTGCAGATGAACCTGATGAGCATCATGCGTGACAGATGGTGGGAGGTGGGACTGGACTCCGAGCTGCAGAATAGACAAAGAGAGGCTGAGAGCAACTGTTTTAACAGGTCATTTAATCCATTTAACAGACATTTAATCCATAGAACGATAACATTGATGTTATGCAAGAACATACTTGTAGACTCGAGACGTTTGTGATGTGCAGAGGTACAAGAAGATGAATGACAGGAATCAGAGGGATGACAGAGGCAACATTCTGTAAAAACAAGCAGCACACTGTGATGGACACTGACTAAGTTAAGACAAATAAGATTTTGACAAAAGTCAATCAAATCCAAAAAGGTCTGAAAGCAAAGAACAGAGGCTCAGTGTAGGTACTGTAGTCTTCATAAAATGGTCATAGTGCCTCACTTGATAGAAGTCCACAAAGGTGATGGGTAACATGGAGTCTATCTGGCTGATGTCTTTGGAAAACCTGTTGAGAATTCTTCCTACAGAGTAAATAAAAGCAAAGTCAGTGACATAAACAATGGGGATTTGTGGCCCATACTTAAAAAAAAAACAACCACAACAGAGTTATGATTGGAAACTTGAAACTGGATGTCAGTTCTGAGCAGGGATCACCTATGGGGTTGACGTCAAAGAACATGCTGTTGTGCAGTGTCTGAGCTGATCGCACCAGCCCATGAAAGGCTTACCGGAGTAAACGCTGATGTAAAATCTGATCTGATCTGAAAAGTACAATTGTATAAGCTGATAACCTATGAGCCACAGCTTACCTCAGCTATGACACTCAACAGGACTATAACCTATAGGAGACTATATATGTCTCCTTCCACCCGAGTCTCCTCTGCCATGGTACAAACTGTTTCAGCCTGCAAAACAAGTCATTACTGACCCACAGCTCTTTGTCCTCTGGCTGACTAACGACAGTTTGTCTGGGTCAGCTGACTGAGACAATCGCTCCTGCTCCTCACTGCTGCTCAGCAGGGACACCACGTCCAGACCAGAGGAGCACAGCTGACTGTAGGTACCCTGAACCATGATATGACCCTGAGAGAGACAGAGAAAAAACATGCAATGTATAAAATGAATAAGTCCGAATTAAAAACAACTAACTCCTGATATTGACAGACAACTCCAAACTGTTTTGTCCACCTCTTTTGTGCATGAACTAATGTTAAAATGAGCTGCTAAAATAACTTCCAACATGTTTGGCTATTTTGGAAAAGCCCACTAGAAACCCTGTTATTTCAACTAGGTCTGTGGGAAATGTCTGCAGCTGGTGGGTGACCAGGATTCGACACTTGTTCCTCAGCAGGCCACAGATACACCTGATCATCAACACAGAAGCGCACATTTAACTTTGCATAAAAGTTTAACATTAAAGAGCAGCACAATTATCCATTATCACAACACAACACTGATAATCACTCACTGCTCAAACAGATGTTTCCCAACCTCTGCATCCACAGCACTTAAAGGATCATCCAGGAGGTAGATATCTGCCTCCTGATACACTGCCCTGAAACACACACACACACACACTCCAAGTTTAGTGCATTGTGTAACTGCCGACAGAAATCTAATTTAATGCAAATGTAAACAGGCCAATAATGTTATGAGACTATTTTTGGCAAATATTAACTGTTCTAACTGTGGCAAAACAAACCTTGTACCAGCACAGTTGAACCTAGCATGCTGCTATTTTTGCCTGCTTGACTAGGTTCCCCAGAAACCCAGGCAAGCAGCCAAACTGACAGGGTGATGGTGGTGCCAAATATGTTGCGTAACCTCTAGTTAGTGGGTCTTGTACATAACCCAGTCCTGCTAGTTATGAGTTCACACCTCGCCAGGTTGAGCCGAGCCTTCTGTCCCCCACTGAGTGTGGCTCCTCTGTCTCCAATCAGTGTCAGGTCTCCATATGGAAGCAGCTCCAGATCCTGCACTCAAAAACAGTCACAGTTCTATTGACAAGGCTGAGCACAAACACAATCATTGTTGAGTCTTGTCTGCTCCATCACCTGACAGGCAGTGGTTATTAACCTCTCACCTTCTTTAGAGCGCAGGCTCTGATGACCCTCTCATACCTCTGAAGGTTCAGCTCTCTCCCAAACAAGATGTTGCTGCGGATGGTTCCAGGGAACACCCAGGGCTGCTGGGATGCATAGGTCAGCTGACCTTTAACCTTCATTGTTCCTGTGTCACAAGGCAGCTCTCCCAGGATCGCGCTCAGCAGGGATGACTGGTGGGAACATGGATGTTATGGTCATGTGAAATGGCTTGAAAGAGAAACACTGTGAATATATTGACACTTTTTCCTTTGTAAGAGCTCAGATCAACTGTTTATCTGTGTGAAGCTGAAGCAAGGCAAGTTTATACAGGTGTACCTACCTTTCCAGCCCCCACTGGTCCAATGACAGTCAAAAGTTGCTGTGATTTCACAGTGACAGAGACTTTCTCCAGAGATGGAGCATCCAAACTCTGACAGAAAACAAAAAAAACACATATTGAGAGAGAAAAAAACATGAGCAATACTGGTCATTCTGGGCCTTTTGAAAACTATGTTCAAGACTTATAGTATGTAAATACACTCATCATTTAAGTTAGAATATTGACCTTATCCAGGTCAAGTCCTGGATGATGATGGAGTTGTGGTGGTTTAACCAGTTTGTTTAGATATTGGTTATGTAATATTACTTTTGACATCACTTCAAAACTGTACATATTACGATATAAATCAAATCACTATTTCTGTCTGCCTGCCCTCTAAATGTCAACTATTTGATGCATCAGTCAGAAAGACTCTGATTCAACTCACAGAGAGTCAGTGGACAAGTGGTTAAACTTTTTTAGCTGCCTCACAGTTCACACACACACACAGCACTGCAGGAGCAACAGAGCAAGCAGATCCAAGCAGATCTGCAACCAGACCAAAAGCACAAAGCTAACTGAGCTAACAAAGAGAGCAAATGGTAGAATGAACTAGCTAATGTTAAGCCATAATTTAAAGATGGGGCTGATGTTTACGCTTGAAGCTAATGCTAACGCTCGTCACTAATACTAATGCTAACACCCAGGTGGTAGTCAGCCAGGTAAAGGTCAATATAAACTCACCACAAATGACCACAAACCGATGACAACGACATGATAAAGCACCGTATGATGAGTTCAAAAGATCAGGGTGGATCACAAAGTGACAAAGTTTCGCAAAACATCGGTAACGTGCAAACAAATACAAACCGGGATTTACACCGATCAACATTCGGCCATATTAGGTGACCACAACTGGTGTCAGGGACGCCTCAGTCACAGAAACAAACAGAGTGTGAGCCACGCGATATAAACGACTGATAACAGAATTAAACGATTGATGCTAACGCTAGCCGCTAACTGCTAGATTTACCTTCGTGCCGCAGGTGTGTTCGGCGTCCAGTCTCACCGGTGTTCGAGAAAAAAGCAGCTCCTGACTTCCTTTCGATGACATACGTCAGCTAAAAGACGGAGAGACGCTTAGATGTATTATAAGATCTGCTCCTTTATATGTGACTGTTTTCTGACAAACTGGACATGAGCCACATGTAATTAATAAAAAGAAAAAAATATATATATATATAATTTGCGATGGAGGAGAAGATGATCAGCATCCCCGGGACCTTCAGGTGGAGGTACTGCAGGTCCCACTTCATCACCATGACCAGCTGCGTCCGTGATCCTCTACATGATGAGGATTTACCACACTGAGACAGTTAAAGCCTTGAATAAATACATACATGTGAACAGACAGGTTTAATGAATTGAAGTCACCATAGACTGTATATAAAAAGATAAGACTCTGCACAGATCACACAAACTGTATTTACTAATACTTTAAAACACCACACAGTAAATCTGGGGCAATAGCACAGTGAGGAAATGCTTGAGGTGTTGCTCACTAGCTGACCTCTGACCTCCACATAGACGAGAGAAAACATGAGGATGAAATATCATCATTTCAGAAGTTTGATTAATATCTTTATTTATGCTCTCACTCACTCTCTCTCATTCTCATGAAACAAATCACAATTGAACAACAGATCTGTAGTTTTCTATACAGATGACTTAAATTATTAAACAGAAAGTGTACAGCTATCACTACCAAATTTAAGGCAGAATTCCACACAAAAGTGGTCAAAACTTTTGATATTGATATAATTTTGACCCATTATTAGTTTCTCTAATCAACTAAGAACCATCAATTAGACAATGGGAAAAGAACATCTACAAGAAAATCCTGCCTTCAACACTGACGTCATGTTAGTAATATATTAGTAACATTTTACATGAATAAAATATACTATGTATTATACATTGTTAAGACTCTTTACCATTTATTACATGTTGCCCTTCCCAGAAAAAAGGTATTATTGCATCTCTAGAAGTAACCATGGTCCTGCAGCGAGACAGTCAAGTCTGTTTCGCCATCATGCAGGTGTTTTCTTTTTTTAAAAAAACAAAACAATTAGCTTCAGATGCTAACACACTGAGGGTCATTTGGAGAGGAGATCACATGTCCATGGATGACACTTACTGACAAGATGACAAAGAGTATGCAGGTGGAAAACACAGAGCTTTCTGTACAGTCACCCTAAAGTTTGCTAATTGTTTTTAAAGAGTTTTTAAAAAGCCAAGGCCAAGTAGCTAGAGATACTGAAAGTTCCCAAACTATGCTGCCATGCTAGCTCGCAAATGTCATGTCCAATAAGCTGCTCCCCCAAAAAATACTGTCCTTAAAGAAATAGTTTGACATTTTGAGAAATTGTGCTTAACTGCTTTCTTTCTAAGAGTTAGATGAAAAGTTTCTTGTGTCTGTGCTGGAAATATGGCGCTGTGCCAAGGAGCCAAGAAATCATAAAACCTCTATGTGTTGCTTTTACATTTATGCTTTTTGTGCAGATAAAACAAATAAAGTGTTTATTAGTTAGCCGTTAGCAGAGTGGCATCAATCCTCTCGTCTAACTCCTGGAAAGAAAGTGAATAAGCATGCTTCCCAAAATGTAAAACTTTACCTTTAACTGGCGGAGGAAATGCTTTACTGGAGGAGAGACATTCATGTAAAATAGCTATGGAGAAGACTCTGGAGTGATATGAGCTGTCACTGTCACAAAAACATTTAGATATACAGAATATATAAAATGTATATTTAATACTCTCAAAAAAATGTACTAGATTCGCTATATAGCCAACTCTTAGATACCACTGAAATAGATTAGTATTGGCAAATATCTACTCTTTAGTTATTCTATTGTGAGGTGCATCAAGTCAATAGTGACGTTAAATACTGCACACAAAATCCACACATTTGTGGTTTGCTGTGGCAGGTTTTTAAAAGGACAACTTGCAGTTGTTGTTGGAAAAATATAAAAACATACAAAATACAAATAAAGTAGATTTAAAAATTGTTTAAAATTTTTACGTAATTGGCCCATCGACACAACAGTTACTCTAAGTGTCATATAATTCTGGCTTCCTTCAGTTGCTGGTATCACCAAACATTGATATACATAGAAAAAGAACACGAATGTGTCTCGGCTCCTCGCGTTAATACTGTTTCTAACAAATTTTTCTTTGTTTTACACAACTTGCACACAGACTTACATGACAAAAAAACACAGTGTAGCACAGTACAAAGGTGGTTGAGTGTGGCACGGTATAGATTTTTTGTTTTTTGATCAACTGATTGACAGCACAGTGGCACCGCCAGTATGTGTCATCACAAACTTGTCTCCCTGTCCAAGCTCTTCTCATGCCTCCGCCGCTTGTGTCGCTTTTCTCCACCACTGGAACAACTGCACAGGAAAAAAAAAAAAAAAAAGATTGAACCAAGCAAAATATTTAAACAATCCAGTGTATTGATGTTCAATCTCTGTACAGGGAGTTCAGTCCCAGCTGGCTGACCAGCAATCAATCCACATCAAACAGCATGCAAATTACCTTATAAAGCTCAATGTCACTGAAATAAACAACAGGGAGTGACATATAATAGTATCATTTTCTCAACTTTTACAACATGCTGCAATAGACATCATAAAATGTGTCCTTGAAGTAACATGCACACCCAGGCCATGCCGTGTTGTCAATCCACCAACACCCACATATCACTGATTTATCTCACCATTTATTGAGTAATCTCAGTCATAACTTGCAGCACAGACCAACAGCGTTTTCATCATGCAGCAATCAGCAGTAAACACACAGGACCAGACTCTCCATGCTGACAGGGACTGGGAACAACTTACCTTTGGGATTTCAGCTTCTGAGAGGTTAGGAGGGGGAGCTTAGGGGTGGAGCGGAATGAGAGAAGCAGGCAGGAGATACTATGTTAGTCTACTCTGTGGGAAATCTGCGAGGCGGTGTTTCTCTTAGATAAAACCCTTCATCTAAACTAGCTCTTCAGTTTCCTGGACAAATAAAATCTAAATATTCCATAACTTCTCAATAATAAACACCTGCAACTGCTCGCTTTAACGCCCAAACACACCATTTTCCCTTTAAAGTATATATTTTTTAACTTTGTAAAAATACACTCAGCAGGTATCTCTGCTGTATTACTGACACTGATCTGGATATCTGAGAGAGATGTGGATGAGGAGGCTAACCTTTTAACACTTGGTTCCTTCTTAGTGCTCTCAGCAGGCTGACGCTCTTCCATACATTCCCAAAAAGATCCTTTGGACATCTCATCAGTGATGTTCACTGTGGCCGGGTCGCTCCTTCAGAAAAACGCCACAGAGAAAGACAAAAATGTTTGTCAGTCAGTTTGTTTCGTTTTGTGGTGCTGAGTGCTGGGCTGCAAACTATGTTTATGATGTACCTTTTTGTTTGCATTTTCTCTTCTGTTTGATAAATATAGCAGAGATACAGACAGGAAATGCAGGGGATGACATGCAACAAATGTATCCAATCAGAGCCAAACAGAGGATGTTGTGGTTATATGGTATGCATCTTAACCTCTCAGCTGAAGATCTGTGATTCTGTTGACTACTTGAGAATTATAGTATCTTTCCCTAAGTGTGTATCCAACAAAGCAATGCTGCACATTTTACATCTGTTTTTCTCTGATGCCACATTTCTGAAAAAATCAGACTCTGATGACAAATCAGGTTCAGTTATTTTGCACCTTAAAATACATACTGCACCAAGACCAAGATGCTTTTACAAATTTACTAAATAAGAACAAATGGAAACTGACTGTTAATCATCCAAAAAAGGGCCATAACTCCTTTGTAACTATGCCCCTTCATGTGTTGAAGTAACACCAGGAAGTTCCCACTCACAGTCTGACAAACTGGCTTTAGCAGGAAGCATGGGCACCCAAAATACAAAGTGCGATCATAGATCAAAATGCCTCACTTGTAGTGACCCTCCAGTGGCACTTGTACAATGCCTTCCTCCTCTGCAATAATACTGTGTTCCTCCTGAGGAAAGAGATAAAAGAGAGAATCTAACACACTGCCAGGATAGCAGCTGCAGTGGCAGAGATATATAGTGATCAAAGGTGGCTTTTGATCATTTAAACTATTACTTCACCTCTTGTGCTGCATCCTCCAGCTTCTTCTTCTTCCACTCTGGCATCAGGTCATCCAGCCAGCTCAGCCTCTCTCTTGCTGAAGATGAAGTCGAGCAGCTTACGAATAAACACCAGGGCCAAGACCTGGAGCAACACAAACAGATATCAACAGGCATTGTGCGCATACATATAGAGTGTATGCGTACACAAACACACTCAGGTTACCATCATGGGGAAGACAATGGCAGCCTTGGAGGTCTTGATGACCCACAGCAGGACCAAGCAGCTGAGCTGGATGATGGTGAAGAGGTGCACCTTCCTCAGAGGGACGTGGCGAAGGTAGATGAAGTCTGGCTGATGTTTGGCCGGCATGCCGAACAGCTTCAGCCGGTCAAAGAACTGCACAGATACAAACAGGCAACCATTTAAGAATTCACCCTGAGCCTTTTCTGGATTAGTTCTCCTCATAAACTACCAGCAGGAAGTGTCTGGGCTCACCTGGATACCTCGGAGAGAGGAGGCTCCCATGTACAGAAAGACTCCGTACAGCACAGGCATGGGGATAAACTGGAGACAGACAGAGAAATGTTCAGGATCAGGACTAAATATGACTGTCCATCCTCTCCAACATGATGATTCTTGTGTGCGGTGTGTGTGTATATATTGATGTTTCTCCCCTGACCTTTAGCACGGAGGTCATGAAGACGGAGCAGCCCATCAGGGTGAAGATCATGAGGCCGGTGAAGCGCTGCTCTCGGATGCCCAGGAACTTGGGCTGCTCTCCGGGGGCTGAGCACTCTGACTCCAGCTTCAGGCTGTTGACGTGGGAGATGGAGAGCACGGTGGCTGCCACGAACCACGGCAGGCCCATCACCGAGCACACTCCCAGCATCACCCCCACCACAAACAGGTCCAGGTGGTAGCCACAGCCTTTCTGCAGGAGCCGCCGAGAGACATTGGGATTTAGATATAGTAGTGTTTTAGTTACAGTAAGTTTTGTAGTGTGTTTGGTAAAAAGGCATTAATTCAGTTTGTTTTAACAACTGGGTTTTTAAATTAAAGCTTTGACACACCTTCAATTTGTGCTCCTTCCTGTTGATGATGACGGCTGTGATCTGCTGGTCCATGAAAATGAGGATGGTGCCAGAGCAGGGCGGGGATGAAGGTGATGATGGTGGTCCACCAGGGGTTGGGCCCCACGGGGTTTATAACCCAGCCACGATCATCCCTGGTTGGCTAAGGGTCAAAAGAAGAGAGCAATGACCTAAAGACTGAGGAATGTGAAATACTGTGCATCAAATACATATCAGCATGATTAACCAAAATGTCTGTTGTTGTATATCTATTTCATTTATTAATATTTTATATCAAGACTTTTATTTCAAGATTTATGCAAATATTTATTTAATATTTTGGATTGAGGATAAATACTATGATCGAGCTCAGACATTTTCACAACCATTCAAAGAAAAGTTACCTCTTAGTTAAGATGTTATAATTGATTTTTTAAAATAATTTTCTCTCCATTTTGACAGTTATAGTTACAAACTTGTTCTTTATAATCACGTCTTAGGAATTTGTTTTTAAAAGTAACTTCTCTTAATGTTCTTAACAGATACTTGTTTCTTTTGTCCAGTTTCACTTTTAATCCTGGAAACATTAAAGAATTCGAAAGGGACGAGCATTATTATTGGATATAAAACCAGGATGTGGAAGCATTTTGTTTAGTTTCTGATTCTGTATCCTGTATTTTATATTTAAGTGTTCTCAGCACTGTGGAGTCAAATATCTGTATACTATATATATGTACTATATACTGCATACTAATGTTGTGTATAACATGAATAAACAGTAGCTTTTTTTAAGGGAGGGTTTTTCCTGGACTTACTTTGAACTTGCTGGGGACCTGTAATTTAGGTGAAGGGATTCCCAGGGCATAATCTACTAAAACCATAGTGAGGATGGTGATGAAGACGGCAAAGTCACTGATGATGGCGCGCACCTGCAGGGAACAAAGGGAGAAAATCTTCAGACAAAGTCTGTATCACATCTACGTATTGTACTACAACCAGATGACAGTGTAGCGCTCATCACCACAAGGTGGCGCTGGTGTACTACAGATTAGCGTGTCAGCATCACGCCACATATTACGCTCATGAGTGTCATCTCAATGATAAGTCCTAGAAATTTCAGACATAGAAAGGCCACACAGACTGCAGGATTCTGCTGTATGATAAAACAACCAGTAGATGGCAGCATAATCTAAACTGATGCACACAGAGGCATGTAAACTAATTTCAGTGTAATTTCCAGCCCAATGGCAAGATGAGGAGTAAATGGAGGGCTACATAATTAATGAAGCTGATTCAATTTTGCAGCTATCATGAACCTGAAAACAGACACTCTAAAACTGTGTGTGTTTCAAAGAGAACAACTGATATAAAGATTTTTTAAAAAGATGGTATGTGTGTTTGTGCATTATTTGGGGGTGACCACAGTGTGATGCGTACCTTGGTGGGGAAGTAGCGGCTCGTCTTGAACTCCTTGAGGAAGGCGGACATGAAGACGGTGGAGAAGAAGAGGACGACGCACCAGAAGAGGACGTCGGGGATGTAGGGGCCGTGGGGACCGGCACGCAGTGCCTTCAAACTCCCCGTGCAACATCTCGCACTCCTACTGGCACCAGAGGACACAGTGGTGATGATGATGATGTTGATGATGGTGGTGGTAATAATCAGGATGATGAGCAGAAGGCAGACAGGGATAATGATGCCAATAAAAATGATTAGAGCGACAGGGAAGATGAGGGCGATGATGGATGTCAGTGATGAATTAGTGAAGTCTGGAAACCAGCAATCTGGTACTTTGAGCACTGCTTTAAAAAACTAAAAAACTTTATCGTTATATACTAAACAGATATTTAAAGCTCACAGCATTATAAATCTATTTGCATACAATCCCAGTGGCCTCATGTGACCCTGCCTCCAAAAACATTTTCTGCGACAGTCGGTCTAACAGGAGCGTAGGAGTGACGCAGCAGTCCGTCACAGGCATGACTGACAGTGAAGGAATCCACTCTTCACACTGCATCTCCATCTCATTCTGCACAGCTAAATCCCTGTGAAATCCTGCCCACATGTTCTTAATCCCTCGCCTAGACTTATGACGCTTCTTGATAAAGCAAAGTGTGGGGTAAGTGAGACACAAACGGTGCCAGACACAATTTTCTTGGGTATTTGTTTGTGTGTGGTTTAATTTCAGGGTAAGCGCCTTTGATTTAAAGTATTATCTGTCTCCTGTTAGCCTTTCCTCTTCTCTCCTCTACACAGCTTACAGATCCAGATCTTCTTTGGATTCTTTAACCATCATTAGAAGTTTAACTGAAACCAAGAAAGCCTGTTTTGTCAGAGAGTCTCTTAACCCTTATTTCTATCTAACTTATGTACATGTATTCTGTTATATTTTCCTCTAAATAGCAAGTGTTCCTTACCTTGACCTCCAACATGGTCCAGTTGACTTGCGAGGCAGTGATGTTCCTCTCCTCCCCAGAAGCGCAGAGTCTCATTGCTGGGGTACGTGGGCTCCACACAAGCACACCTGCAGAGAATATGTTTTACATTACACACGCATCATTTTTATTTTTTCTGTTTGTGAGTGTACTGAAAGCTGAAAGGCTCCTCAGGTGAGAGTATGAATGTTTTCATCTGCTCAGATCGTCAGTGACAGGACACGGTTCAGACAGACTTCAATATGAAACCTGAAACTACAGGCGGTAAGTGAAAGGGACAAAAATAGGATTTTGAAAAGAGAGGGAGGTATGCCCTCCATTGAGATCACATTTCATGATTGAATCTAAAACAAAAATCCCAATAAGCTTTGGGAATTAGTGATAGGCAGTTTTTTTATTTTACATTTTTTTTGCCATTTTATAAACCAAACAACTCATTCAATAACTGAGAAAATAGAAGGCAGATTAATCAATAAGAACATAATCAGTAATTGCAGCCCTATAATCCCTCATATTCCATCACACACCACTTCCAAAAAGGCTCGGCCATCAACATGAAATGACTTATTCTGCTGGCATTTGAAAAACTAAATGTCAGCATCCCCTGCTGTTCACCACAGTAGAATAGAAAACCACAGAAGGAGCTCTTGGCTTGACACTAGCCTGCTTATATATGTAGCAGGATAATGCATGAC
>NW_026118180.1:0-163784 GCF_001640805.2 Lates calcarifer
TATAGAGTTGGAAGGAGGAGGCTTAGAATTAAGACTGGAAATGGGGGAAGAGCTCATCTGGCTCTGACCAAAGTTCAAAATACACCTACAAATACCTCTAAAGCTCACAGATTAACATGCTGCATCCACTTTGTCTAATCTGTACACAACAGAAATGGAAAAACAATAAGTTTTGTTTAATATGAGGAGTTACATGATCCAAATATTTCTTGACAAATAACAGTGAGGTTGTCAGGGTCTGTACCCTCGTATTTATCAACCGCAACCCATACTATAGCAAAAGAAGAAAAAAAAAAAGCTATGTGCATGGATAAACTGATGTCTGATTGTACAGTGATTGTCATTTTTCCATTTCTGTTTTTGTATACATTCAACAAGTAAGATAAAAGATATACATGAGTTAGTAGAGTGTATTTTTGAACAGCCCTGTTTCCATTTTCTCTGTACCTAACTCACTGACATCAGATGCTCAACTATTCCTCTGAGGATTAAGCATATAAATTATGTTGAGAAAGCTTAGACCATTTCAAGTGAAAAGGATGAAGGATCACAGAAATAAAACTGGATTTTGTACCTTGAGGTGCTGTTGGCCGGACACTGGAGAGCTGCTTGAGACTACATGGGCGTTGGTAACAATTAGTCCATTCTCTGACATTACAAACCCAGATCCACTAGACAGTGGGATGTTCCGGCCAAAGAGAGGATGCCTGGGATGTGGGGAAATGCAGCAGTAAATTTAGCTGTACTGGATTATAGAGAGCTGATGGCCCATCATTTTGTGATCAGACACACACACATACACAGTCAGTACCTGAGGAAGAGCTCGATGTGGACCACAGCAGGGGCAATTTTCTCCACTACATCAGCTATGAAGTTGAACTTGTAACGAGGACTGGCAGCATGTGAAGGACCTATACTGACAAGAAGAATTATATGTTTTAATAATCAGTCAAGACTTTGATTTGTTAATAATCAAATGAAACTTCTGACATAAGCCAAGAGGAAAGAGTGTTAAATAATGTAAGTGGGAAGTTAATTAGAGACTTTCACAGTGTCATGAATTGAAAGGAGAGATCTAAAGACGTCTTTACAGTTTTGTGTTGTAACTTAAAACAACCAAGAATGAAAACAAAATCTTACATTCTTGCACATTGGCATTACACAGCGAGATAAGGACCCCAGGGAGTATTTCGTTCAATATGAGTAGGAGCAACAATTAATATCCCAGTTTTCTCAACACTCAGTTTTAGTCCATCCAGTCTGCTAAAACTGTTAAATTTTTTAGTTTTTACTTTATTATTATTTTCAATACCCAGTTGGGGTGCTCCACAAGAAAACACAATGTTAGAGACATACCTGTATGAGACAAACCAATGTAAGACTAAAACCACTGACACCACCCCACAGCATTTAAGTGTAACAGTACCAGAACGTGCATCTGACCGTCATAGTGACATAAAGCAAAGCAGTCTTAGCATTGTTTGATTTCTAATGGGCTGCTTAAAAAAACACTTTTTTATTAAGACAGCTGTTGATAATAGAAAGCAGTACAGATTATCCTAAGGATCTGGGCATATTCTAATGGATCAGTATCAGCTAAAATAACACTGATCAAAATCTGATCCTTTCATTACTGTGTGCTCTGCTGTGTTTTATCAGCTGTCACTTATTAATGTTGACTCTGTGAGTAACCTGATGACAGGCCTATATTAAACTTGGCTGCTTAGTTTGTGTGTTCTTTGCACACCACTGTAAGTGCTTGTCAAACATAGATAGTGAGGGAAGAAGCTCCACACTACCAGTGAACAGAGTTTCTTCTGTCAGAAAATCTTCAGTATCTGGATCTTGGAGGTCATAAAAAATAAGGTGTTTGAGTTTGATTAATTAGTCTACAGCTGTGGCTATTCTAATCAAGATTTAAATCATGTAAATATCAATCAGACTCAGGATCAGCAGATACTCAGTATTAAAGGACCAGGGCCAAACAAAACTTGATCTGGACACCCCTTCCTCTGTTTTCAATGTGTGTTGGCAGTATCCACCCCAGCAGGACATACAGTATGCAGTTTTTTGTTTCTTTTAATGTTTAAAAATATGTAGAGAACTCGCAGAGAAGGTAGAGAAATGTAAAGTGAGTAAATCTGAGACAGGACATTGCAAATCAGTCACCTCTGTTTTACTAGCCAAACATTAATAAACCCACATGATGGCACACACTGGGCAGTTCTAATGGAAAACCATCTTTAATCTACCAAGGTTGTGCTGTCATCTCCTGCACTGTTCAACCAACTGTAATCATCAGTTATATTCTGTCTATACAGCTGCACTATATGCTGCTAAGCCAAGTCAGCCTTTGAGGAACATGTGGTTTGTTATTTTAGACTGAAAAGAGTTTCTCAAATGACAGAGAGAATCCAACCAAAGACTGAAGTCAGTGAGTTTACGTCTTAACATTATTACCTAACAGACTTTCCTTCTCATGGGCCTAAATGTAATTTAATCACCCATGAGACTAATAAAAGGAGAAATTTCAGGTCTAGATGATCAGTAAACAGCTGAAGGATGGTATCTATGGAAACTATTGTCACTGATACCTCAGTACTGAACCTGCATCCCATAGAATACTCTATTGGGATGATAATGTTACTCTTTGCAGGATGTGTAAATAGGCAACAACAGTTTGTGGTGTTGTTGAATTACCTACATTATATTGTTTCTATTATTTTGTTGACCTCATTTATATCTGTGAGGGCAGGCTAAATAACAGAAATATCTCTCTGTATAATGTGGCACAGTTCCCAGTAAACCAGCAGCTGAGTGTTTGGTGGTGGCTGTGCATCTGCCAGCTTATTTTGATGATTTTTTGCCCCTTAGTGGACAGCAATTCACTCATGCAGCTTTAATATATATATTTTTAATGGATTTTTGGATGTCAGTATTGTTAGACATAACAAAGGGCAAATCTGCAGATATACAACTCTGCACCTGCTTTCACGAGCCTTTTTAAGTTGCACTTAAAAAAACCTTGAATGGACCGAGATGGTGATTTAAAAAAACATTGAAATATGGAAACAGAGCAAATAAATAATGAGGTACATGAAGCATGTGATTTAAATATCACTCAAGCTTCCAGTGAAAAACATCAAATCTGTGCGGAGCAATAACGTAGCTGAAACCTTCCAGACATCAGTATATCAAACAAACACAAATTCTCTCTGCAAGTACATTGACAATTGCTAATCGGTTTGTTAACCTGAACCGTACCAATGATGGCCAGAGCTTTTAAAATAAAACCCAAGAAGAAATAAACTGTAGTTTTTCTTCTTGGGTCCATATTATACCTTACGTTTCTGTTGGTGTCGTGAAAGTATGTGCAAACTCCAACAGTACCAGTCTGATTCTTCATCTATTATCCCCAGAAAGACTGGAAGTGTGGAAAGTATCACTGAGAACATGCAGAAAACACAAACTCACACAATATTCATATACACTCTGTCATCACATTTACAAAGCCCTGTGTGTGGTTCTGTTTCATAATCTCTTCATCTTAAAAGTGAATGTGAAATTGTGTGGACCTGTGTAAACCTGATTTCCACTCTCACACCACATGCACCTGTAAACTATGATCAACAGTGACATTGCTTTCAAATGTCGAGATGGTGATGAATAATCATGTTGTTTATAGCACTAGAATCAATACACAACATTTAAGAGAACATCTCTGGTGTGCCTTTGACTGGTATTATTTAGTTCCTAAGTGTGTGGACTGTAAAAGAATAACTTAACTGACACAGGGTTCACCTAACATCCTGTATCATCCAGGGCTTACATACCATATCATTAAATATCATCAATACTAAGTCGACATTTTGACCTGGTGGTGGCAAAATCGAAATTATTCAGCCTGTGGGGGAGCATGAATATGCTCAATACATTTTGGGTCAGTCTTCCTCTTAGATTCTGAATCATTTAGCCTGTTGGTAGTGCTAGAGAACAGCTAACAGGGTGAAAAATCTTTGAAGTCATCCTCAGGGAACCATGAATATCTACAGTAAATGTCATGCTAGTCCGACCACTGCTACAGTCATCAGCACAATTCCTGCTCATGAGGTTACACACACACACACACACACACACACACACACGCACACACACACATTACCAAATGAGAGATATCAGCTGAGGAAACAGGAAGTCCCTGCAGCCCAGAGTTGTGGCAGACTATATTTACATTTTCCTTTGATCACAAGCCCTTTTATTTTGTCTGGGTTTAAAGGGTATGTGGTTGGCACACACACACACATGCACATATCACTGGAGCATTACATCCCTATGGGTGCGGTGAACTAAAAATATATGGGTGATTAACCTGCAAGTCCCATCTCCCACATCAGATGATTTACCCAACTGATGTGGTAAATCATTCATGCCTTTTTAGATCACTTGAGTTTAAAGAAAATAGCCCTGAAGTACCATTCATTTTTGTATAAGTAAAGTTTCAAAAGTAATAAAGCTTTAAATCTATGGTTCTGTATATGTGCCTACATTTTGAATGCAGAGAAAGATTCTAATGCAGGTTATATTTTGTAGAGAAATTAACACACAAAGAATATTTAACTAAAAACAAAATGATTGTGTGCTCAATAAATGTATTTGTGCATTTGCTACTCTAAATTTGATGTGATGCAGTTCATGAAAGCTTTCACATGTGCTGTTTTAAATACTCTCCATCTGGTTGTGTGTCTCTTATACACAAAGGAAGTCATTTATTTTAGCTTTCTACCAGCAGCAGCAGAATTTTCTCTCTGGAGGTGCACAGTTACCTTCTTAATGGAAAAACCGTCTGACTTACCAGTTTCAATTACATGAACTGATGAAATCCAAAAGGTAATTAAGAGTAAGATTTTTCATAGCTCTGGTAATGTTGCAGAGTCCCTTGATCTCAGCAGCAGAGACTTTAAGCTACACATCAGTATCAGGGCAGATATTGACCAAAATAACACAGATCAATTATCTTTTATTACTGTACTCTGTTGTGTTTTGTCCACGTCTGCTTGTGTTTCGGCTCCTCTCTACAGGGCTCTACTATTCAGTATCCAGTTATATAAGTCACTGAAAATGAGTGAGTGTGAATGCAAAGTATTGTTTGGGCACAGTGATTCATCTTCACCAAGCTCTAATACAAATCATCATTAGCAAAGCAGTGTAGAAAACACTCAGCTACAGCTTTCCATGTAGAGCTGCTGCTGTGTATTACTCTCACCGGTTCAAATATCAAACGCTGAAGGCAGTACATCATAAACTGTCTCTAAATAATGTTGATTCTTTGAGTTACTCAATGACAGGCCTAAATTAAACCTGGCTGTTGTTGGTTTGTGTCTCTGCACACCACTGTCAGTGCTTGTCAAAGTTTGTGAGGGGAGAAGCCCCACTCTGCAACACCACTGTGAAACTCTATTTTTCAAGCCACGAATTCCAACAAACCCTGTGAGCCGCCCTCTTTTTGGCAGTAAGCAGTCTCGTAGTCACATCACTGTCACTACTGGCATTCTCCCACCTCCACTTTCATTCATACCATATCTATAATTAAAGCTTATAAACTTTATCTTTTCGAACCATGGTCGATTGGATCAGGAAGCTCTTAAAAACTAAGATGTTAGACAGTAACTTAGAGATAGGGAAACAGTCTTGCGTCAATTGTCATGTCACTGTTGTTTGACCAGCAAGAAAACAAAAAGTCACTCCTCTTCCACTGCCATATATCACTGCACAGGCTTCCATCCATCCGTAATCTATACCGCTTAACGTTAAGGGTCATAGAACTGACATATGCAGACAAACAACCATTCACACTGCAAACTCCACAAGAAGAAGCCCCCGGATGAACCAGTTGGAACCCAAAGGTTCTTACTGCGGGGCAGCTGTGTAGAGCAGTCGCCCACCAATCAGAAGGTCGGTGGTTTGAATTGAAGTCGAGCTGAAGTATCCTTGGGCAATTGCCTCCGATGTGTGTGTGTCACATCGGTGTGTGAATGTGTTTAGAAAGCACATTATATATATATATAGAACATGTGCTGTATGAATGTGTGTGAATGTGATCTGTAGTGTAAAACGCTTTGAGCGGTCAAAAAGACTAGAAAAGCGCTATATAAGTACAGTCCATTTACTGTGAGGCGACAGTGCTAACCACTGCACCACTGTACCAACCCCACAGGTTTGATTCTTTCCTGGGATAGACTGCAACTTGTTTCTTGTTTCCCAAAGCAGGCAAGAAAATTAGTTATTGCGGGTATGATTGTTACAGATTTAGTCATATATATTTAAAACCACATTTTCAGGGACTTTAAACTTAGGTACTTATTGTCAATATACTGTGAACATTATGTTGAGTTGCAGGCTATGACTGATACATAAATGGCAAGTTGCAAATATGATGATACTGAATATGTCAGTAAAGTGTTCACAGACAACATATTTATTTTCAACTAGAAATTCAGATCTTTCAGTATAAAGTGACTACAGCGTTTTTAAACTTCTGTGTGGTTCTGCTTAGACTCTCACAGCATTGGGTTGAGGTTATGGAATGCTCCTGGTCTAATTTAATACAGAAAGTATCTATTTATATATGTGCTTATTCATACATTTAAACATCCATCCTCCACCTCAAATGTAGCTCTTCTTTCATTCAGAACACACGCTGCCTCAGACCATAATCCAGTCTGTGACAGTGCTGACACCACAATGTAACTGAGAAAAGTATATGAATGTAATTTGTTGGGGACAGGGTTACTCTGTATGACAGGAAGGCTATATGATGGCAAACAGAGGGTAAATACTGTTGTCAACTCAATATACAGGTCAGAGATTAAACTAGCATGTTAGCGTGCTTTCTCTTGCAATGTTTTTTCCTTTACTGTATGCAAAATCCTTTTCTACTACTTCAGTTGTTACACATAAAACTTATACTATGCTCTGAGCTGTTTAAACTCTCTGGATGGAGCTTAAACTGTGGGAGGACCCACTGCAGCTGTATTTATTACTTGGACTGACTTGGGATGGAAAATCATAGAAATATGTGCTTCAACCTCTGCCATCTTGGCAACAGCATCACTATCTAAATGAATAGGGAGAGAGCCAAAACTTCACTTTCAATGGTCACCAAGACATAAAAACTTCATCCACAAAATCACCAGTCAAATCTGATAAAAAACTACTTAAAAAGTTTGGCGAATTTGCCCCAAAATAAGCTTTCAAATGCATTTTTCCCACAGGTTATACTTGTACTACGCATGCACAACAGCTTCATTCCATAGCTCTGTGACATGATATCGTTGTTACAGTTATATGATCTCTGGCTTGTGCTTTGGACACAGCTAAAGACAGTGCTGAAAGCTACAAAGACTGGACAAACCAAGACTGTTTCCACCAACTTGCACAAACTCTTTAGACAATGACAGTCAACACAAGAGAACACACTGAATGACCAGTCTGTTACCACTGAAGTAACGCAAACTCAGCCAACTTTAACATGTTCTTGTACCAAAGTAAATATGGACAACAACCAGAGAATTTCACTGTTTCAGTGTGGTAACATTTGCTCGGAGAGGGCCAAAAAAGGAAGAAAAATACAGTTTGGTGAGATCCTGGATGAAGAGGCATGTAGCACTAAACAGTCTACAGAGAGAACTAAAGCAATCTCCATTTTTCTTTGATTTTCTATTTTATTTTTTTTACAGGTGGCACATAAGTGACATCATATCAAACATGGTTTTAAAAAATCCTTATGAAAACGACTGGCAGAGACTGGATACGCACTCTATACATATCACACACTACATGATTTTATCTGCTGGCTGTCAACACCTGCCAACAGACCAGCTTACTCTCATCTATCATCACACCCAAGTCATATTCAGAACTGGCTCAAAAGATGTTCATCCCCATCTTTAGGAGATCACCAAAGTCCATCCATTATCTTTACCGCTTATCTGTTAGATTACCAACGTCCATAAATCATCTAGGAATAGGGGTAATTGTACTTGTATGTCTGTGATTTTAACAGTTGACCATCACTTGAACCACACCATCAGCATGGCTAAAAAGCCAATAACTCTAGTATAAGTTTACTTATACTTTTTACACATGCCTTTAACTACCTCACTGATTATCACCATCTTCTGTATACAAACTGTACATTTATGTTTATTACAGTTTGCAATGTTTTTGCACTTTATTTTCATCCTTCTTCTTTTTATATTATATTTGTATCTATTCTATTCTTCACTCTTGTTTGTTCTCACTGCTGCTGTAAACGAGATGAATAAAGTCTGTCTTAGCTTATCTTATCTCATCTTACATAAACCAGAAGTAAAACACCATTCAGAGACAGACCTTCATCTCTAAATCATCCAGTACCAGTGTGGATCAAGACTGTGGTGAACTCACAGTTTATGGTGCATGCCCCTCTCTCCCTTTAAAGGAAAGAAATCCAACTGTTTGTGTGACCACAGGGTGCTGAAACAGAATCTCCTCACAATGTTCTAAGGGCCGTCATTTCATAAAGCAGCTCCACTCATTCACTTCATTCTCTGACAGAAACGAGAATGTTTACACTGCGAGGCCTTCAGAATCCCAAGCTACAACACATGAAGTCTGTGTTATGGTGGAGGGACTTTCTGAAGCAGTCTGCAGGACAGCCCTTTTACTGGAGGTGTGGTTAATTTCCAGTCTGCTCTGTTCCATTTTTTTTACTTGTGCACGTTAAAGCAGTTGGTTTGAGAGGACTACAGTATTCAGTCAGTTCAGATACCTGCTATAAGCTGCTAATTTGACTTTCCAGTATTAGACTATTGTAAAAGAACACTGAGGGGTTGGTGGGTGGTTTTTTAGGAAAGAGCTCTGTTTAGTGTCTTAAATACACTTCAGGGTCTGGTATAGACCGTGTGGTTACCAAATGAAGTCACCAATGCGTAAACCGTACCTATACTGGTCTCACACGGTCCTTTCTGGGTCTGGGTGATGCCAGGCAGTCCCTGTTGCAGAGCCTTCCTACTGGTCGCCTTCAGGTGGCACACATTACTGTAGGTCTTTCCATCGCTGCCACAAACTTCGTGGCTGAACTTGCACTGACAGAGCCCCTTAGAGAGCCGCTTGCCCGCCGGGTGATGGCACTCCAGTCCGTCCCCACACGGCAGGTCGTCCTTGCGGCCGCACGGCTCTCCTTCCCCCTGGGCGCACACCAGGCAGCAGTTGCAGCGGTCCGGCACGTAACCGCTGGGGCAGCTGGGACTCGGACAGGTACTCACATCGCACCGTGTTGGACATGTGGCTTTGGGCTCAGCGCTGGCAGACTCCTTGAGATAGAACAACACAGCTGTGTACAGGAAGATCTGCATTTTGTTTTTAAAGGAAGAATTTTGACGCGGATAGAGATATTTTACGCGGAGATCATGTCCACTGGTTCCGCGCTGCTCATCTCTCTCTGGAGAATTCCCATGGATGGGTGGATGCTCCTTAATGCTGCAAAATACACCAGTATTAATGATCCTAATTTTGGAACTTGAACGGTGAAACTTCTAACTCTCTTGTTCCCGAGCGTAATTGCGCGTCCAGACGCGACCGCTATCCAGTTCGCAGTTCAGAGGATCAGCTGGAGTGAATGACGTTTTCCGTCTTCCCCTCGCTCAGGCTGACTGATGATCCACTCTGCTGGCAGGGCTTCGCCTCGAGCTGTGAAGCCGGCCGGACAGAGGGAGGAGACGTGGGGAGCAGTGCCCTTGTGGAGGCGTGGCGATGGAGATGAGACTCAGATGTTGCCATCTTCATTGTTGTGTATGTATGAACTCAGAATTAGACTTAAAAATCAGATTCTACCTCATCCCACAGCCACTCCCCTAATGCACCCACCCCTTTAGATATTTAGATTTTGGTTCATAAGTCATTTATTTTCTGTACAATGTATCTACCAACATGGTGTTTATAAGCTGTCTCCACAGTCCCAGGACACATGGTGTTGAAATACCGAATCCTCTCACAGTACAGTAGGGACAGGAATTAAAACTCAAAGGTGTTCATAGGGGCGGCTGGAGGAGGAGGAGGTAGAGCAGTTGCCCACCAATCAGAAGGTCGGTGGTTCGATTCCCGGCTCCTGCAGTCCGCATGCCGAAGTATCCTTGGGCAAGATACTGACCCCAATGTGTGTATAGAAAAGCACTTTGTATAGAACATGTGCTGTATGAATGTGTATGAATGGGGTGAATGTGATCTGTAGTGTAAAGCGCTTTGAGCGGTTGAAAAGACTAGAAAAGCGCTATATAAGTACAGTCCATTTACCATATCATTGTAAATGAGAAGTGTCAAGTTTAGTACTGAATGCTTGATCCAATCCATAGACGTGGTTACTGATTCTTTGGTCCAGTATTCCCTCATTTAAATTTGAAAACTATTTTCTTCGCATTCAGGCAAAGCATTCTCTTTTCAGGTACAGAGTACATGTTCATATTCCTCAAAGTAAAGTACTGTTTAAGCAGAAATGTCAACACACAGAACCACTCCTGTATGAGCTTATATTTTGTTGGTTTGCTGGTGGTCATCTTATAGATTGCCCACTGTGTGTATGTTTTTTATTTGTAGAATATACATTTCTCCCACATTAGAAAATTCCCAGAAATAACTGAGAACATGACCTCAGTGTCTGTACAGTCATGTAGTTTTTCCTTGGATGTTGACTGATTCCTTTAAAGACATGCAGCAACTGTGTTACACTAAAAATGGTGTGAGTCAACCCACACAGAGGCCAGTTTAGGAGAGATGCTCCATGCTCTATAGCACAGCAGAGACTTGAGTTAGATGTGAGAGGAAAGGTTGGAGGTGGTTGAGGGATCAGAATTGCCATCAGTGTATTAGTGTCTCCTGCTGGTTGTTGGTACCTGCATGAACAGTGGTGGGATTCTGGGACCATGTGAATCTCTGCCAAGCCAAAGCAATAACTGCCTCATCAAACACTTTACACTGCTTCACATCACCTCACATCTTTAGGTAAACAAAGGCCACAGCTGCCTGCCAGCTGACTACAGATATACACATGTTCTGCACCTGAAGGAGAGGAAATACCTAGTCTGTGTTCTCAGTCCAAAAAATATCCCCGGCAGACAACAAAACAAACGTGTTGTACCACTGTTAAACTGATTACACAGCCTCATCCAACAAGTTGTCCAACCTAAACAACCAAATCAGTTGTTAGTCCCTACCCTCTGATATGATCCATAAAATGCTGGTTTGGGTTAAAATAAGTACTTTTTCATGGTTAGAGTTGACTTGGTAGCAGTATCTTGTGTTTAATTCATGTTTTGTAGACCCATCCACTCTGACCTCCACTGTATGCACACTTTGTGTCTCACCTGACTTCCATCTTTGCTCCCGCCAAAGGCCAGGCTTCTTATCAAACATGTGAAGTTGGGTGCAGATTGGACCATGCATCTGTAGCTTCCTGTTTCATGGTGAAACATCAAAATTTGCCATGCTGCCGCATATGCCCATCAAAAAAAAAGCCTTCAAAATGTAACATCATCATTAATGGGGTTTTTTTTGGGATGTTACATACGTCTACAGAATTTCATACATGTAAGTGAAATGAAGTGAATCTTTGATTTTTATTAAGTTTTGGTGAGATTTACATTTTACAATATGTTGTATCTTATAACCTTATTTTTTAATGTAAATTTCAGTAAATAGTTCAATATTTCCCTCTCTAATGTAGTGCAGTTGAAGTATAAAGCAGCATTAAATAGAAATACTCAAGTAAAGGAGAAGTACTTCAAAGTACAATACTTGAGTAAATGCACTTTTTACCACTTTAGTAGTCATGTTCAGTTGGTCCAACCCTGTCACCTGACACAAATGCAGAACCAGGCATTACATCCTGTTTCAACGTTTTTCAAATCTTCCCTCATCACAGAATGTACAGGGCGACTACAGAAGGGCTAGCAGCAGGGAAAGATGGTGGTTACAGTTAACAGAAAAAGCAAACTCTGATTATAGGTCTGGGATTATAGGTCAGGGAGTGGACTCAGGCCCCCTGGATAAAATCAGGCGTGCTAAATCCATTCATCACCCTGACCTCACCATGACCTCCTCCTGCTTCCTGAAGACACATTACTTTCTCCTTGTCCTGTAATCTCATCATAGGTTTTACTTGACCTCTGACTGTGCCAATGTAATGTGTAAAATGTGTAAAATGTCATAACAGCATTTATTTATCAAAATGTACCTCAGTATATTATTTGATGATTAAGAAAATGCACTACTTGAAATTGTGTAATGGGCACTGGTTGTACATAAACTAATAATCATCATCATAATAATAATGAATATTTCTTTATTAGCCATTCTTGGGTATGGGTACTTGGATAAATGGATTTTGCCTGTTTTTACCTGCACCTGATTTACTGACTGACTGAGACAAAACATGCACTCATTTATTTGTGAGCTAATTGTTTTACCCTGTAAACAAAGAGACAAACTGTAGGTGTAAATGTAGCTGTTGCAGTGACTGGTGGCTCTGTGGTGGCTTCAGGCTGCAAGGAGCAGTCGACTCTATGTGCTCTCTGCATTTTTTTCTTTCTCTCCAAAACATGAAGTCATCCACTCTTTGCTGCCGACTGGGGTCATGAGGACACGCTTTCATCACTGTCCCCATGTAAGGGCAATTTAAGACAACCAGACCATGCAGCCCCACTCCTTCACTCAAGAGATTTTGCTTTTCCTCAGAGGGTTCTAGCTTTTGGTGGTCTGTTTCCTGTATGAAAAGGAAGCAGAGCGGCTTGTGCCGGGGGGACAATGTTTTTATCTTGAGATTACAAGGACCCAAATGAAGAAGTAGATTTAATAACAAAAATTAAATATCTTACAATCTCCATATAAAAAGCCCAAAACCAGGTAATAACACAAGAGAATCCATAAAGAGGTAGCAGGAGAGACTCCACTCTGAGCCATCATGGAGAATACATGACACAACTGTACTCTAAAGCTAAAAAGAGACAAGACCTTATATACACAGGAGAATAATCAACCAATGAGACACAGGTGGGACTGAAAACAGAAGGGAAAGAAATAAAGACAGGAAGTAAAACCACAAGAGACACAGGAGGAAGGTGATTACCAAAATAAAACCATGAAATGAGTCACACACACTACATTGCAGATCTCAAATGCAGAATCAACAGAGTGTGTATGGAAGAGGAGGTGGCCATCAGAGCTCTGTTACAACTACAACCAATACAGAGACTGGTGTTTGTGATGACTGCTGTGTAAATGCCTGACAGAGCTGAAATGACCAGGCTTCGGTGAACTTAGCTGTGCTCAGTTTCTCCCCTGAAGATGAAGGAACACAACCCAAAGTTACTAAAACTGAAATGAGAAAACTAGCTTCCTGACATAACTAGCCACAGCTTCGTGACAGCTGTAGCTGAGGGAGGCCCTGCAGTGGGGGTGGCTCGCTCTGTAGCAACCGGTGCTGTCTGAGGGGATGCCTGTGCAGCAGATGAGGAACAGTGAGTTTTGGGCCTCACATAGACAGCTGGAAATATGTTTCTAGATCTCTAAAAAAAAAAACAAAACAAGTACCTGCACTGCTGTCCTTACTTTGGCCCAGACAAAGTGGATGTAAGCCTGAATTGGCCCACATCTACAATAGCAAATATGGTGAAAATAACCCAAATCAAATGTGGGGATTTTTTGGCAAAGATATGGTGCTCA
Source organism: Lates calcarifer (assembly GCF_001640805.2). Classification (NCBI taxonomy): domain Eukaryota; kingdom Metazoa; phylum Chordata; class Actinopteri; family Centropomidae; genus Lates; species Lates calcarifer. The sequence continues at coordinate 13,756 of NW_026118180.1, forward strand.
CAGGAAATCTGAATGTGACCCTGATGAGGTCTGTGTGGTAAATGTTTGGACCAGTTTTTGTCATGGTTAGGCTGTTCCACCCTACCTTCCCTTTTTGTTTCCCTCTGCTTTACCCTCCATTTTGTGTATTGTGACTCTAAAGTACCTGTAGGTGTGAATGTGAGTGTGAATGGTTGTTTGTCTCCATAAGCCAGCCCTGTGATAGACAGGTGATCTGTCTAGAGTGTACACCTCCTCTCACCCAACGTCAGCTGGGATAGACTCCAGCTCCCCCACAACCCTTATGGATAAGTGGTATAGATAATAGATTGATAGATTGTTTGTCCTCATTCATTGTCTGTGTATGTGTGTGTGAGTTCATCCTCCTGGGTGTGGCTTCTCTGCACACCTGCACCTAATCACCTAATCAATTCCTCAACCTGCTGCAGGATTTAAACCCCAGCTCAGTCCTCTCTTTACCAGGTTGCTACTCTCAGGCCTGTTTACATAACAATGGTTTTGCTAAAAATGGAAATGTTTTCCTTTGTACTTTAATGAAGTTCCACTTCATACAACAGCATTGTGAAAATGATCTTTGTACAAACTGATGTGCATAAATGATTGAAAACACAGTAGTATGCAGGTCAGTAGATGGCTCGATAGTCCTCCAACTGTTGACAGTCCTCCATTGTTGTTCTTCTATTTTCACATAGCCATGCGTGGCGTGGGGCAGTTCTTTTGGTGCATGTTCTTTACATATGTATACTACTAATATCTTGGGTTTGCAACATGTATTAATAAGCACTGTCCCATTCATGCTGTTTGCTGACAATGATGTGTGTTTTCACTTATTAACCAGTACCATGTTATTAAATCTCATGTGAGTTAATACTTATCTATTTGCCTTTTGTTCTCATGCACTCCATTTGATGAGCATGTGAGAGTAAAACTAAACTGATAGGACTGACTAATTAGACATGTGGCATCTCCTGGGCATTAAACCTTTACAATATAGATGCAATATGCATAGAGCAAAAATTCATTTTGAGAAGGCCCAGTCTCATTCCAACAAAACACAATAATAATAAACCATAAGGGTTAGAACCCTAACCTTTAATGTCTAACCCTAACTGTTACACTACCCTAAACACACACACACACACACACACACACCACAGGCGTGAGTCTGTTTTTAATTCTCACTTTCCTCTGAGAGGCTGTTGGTCACAACAGGGGAAGCGGGCTGTGGACTGTTTATATTCAGGGTTCAATGACAGTCCAGGCTTGTTTGGACAGACAGGATGGGTGTTGACTACGACATATGTTTCTCACCCAGTCGTGGGTGTGTTTATTTGAAATGGTCTGTCACTTGAGGAGACATAGGGCTCCTTGTTCAGCAGGAAAACACTATCGGAGGGTAATAGAGGGATACAGACAGCACGTAATATTTATCTGACCATTCTTTCTTTTTCTAAGTCTCTACTGAATATTCCATACATCATGACTCACTAACTGCTGGAGATATTTTGAGATTTAACTACAGGATACACTGCCACTGCCTCTTTTTCCTGTAGTGTACTGTGTACGAAGTACACTGAACATTTTAATTAGACTTTTTTAATGAGAGTTCCCCCCTTACACCTTTTGAATGTCATCATCCCTGTGTTAAAAAACACAGGGGGCTGTACTGTTTCAGGTACAGGTGAGGGATGAAATACAATCAAGGAAGTCCACATATCAAAAACAAGGATAATGAGTTTGAGGCTCTATCCTACACCAAAAACGCTGGACACAACGTTTGTATACTCTGACAAGATTTTACGACTAACAGTCATGTTATCCTCCGTCCTGCTTGTTATCAAGCAATCCATAAAAGATGAAATGGCTGGATGAACCACATTTTTTTGCAGTGGCCTCACTGCGTTTAAAAAGATTTTCTTTTTCCTTGATAGTTGCAAAGGAGCACATACTGAATGACAAATGATGAATGAGTAAATACAGAGACACCACAATGAGCAAATGGTATACTATGATTACAGCATTGCTAGACAACTGCCAGAGTCTAGAGAGACTCTGCATGTGCCTGCACCACATAAACAGATGACAACATTCATCAAAAAGAGCTCATTTATACAGCTGTCTGTATGGAAAAGATTCAGGAAAAGACACTGCAGTTTGCCATTTGCTCCCTTGCACCACACACTGTATAGGTTTATCTCAGTAACTGACACCACCTGACCCAGACTGGAGCTGTCTGATTGTGAAGTTCGCGGATGACACAGCTGTGGTTGGATGCATTACCAACAATGATGCATTACCAACAGGAGGTGGAACAGCTGGAGGGTTGGTGCAGAGATAATAACCTCTGTATCAATGTGAAGAAGACCAAGGAGATGATCGTGGACTTCAGGAGGGGCAGACACCTCCTGTCCTCCGTCCTGTCCTCCAGCATCATTGTGTGGCAGCTGCTCAGCGGCAGAGATGAAAGCTCTGCAGAGGGTGATGAAAGCTGCACAGAGGACTGTGGGACGCAGCCTTTCCACCACCACAGACATCTACACCGCCAGATGCAGGAAACGGGCTGCCTGCATCCTGAAGGACCCTACTCACCCCGCACACGCTCTGTTTTACCCTCTCCCCTCAGGCAGGAGGCTACGGAGCATTAAGAGCAGGACCACCAGACTGAGGAACAGCTTCTTCCTGGAAGCTGTGAGACTGCTGAATTCTGGAGGACCCCTGTAGCCCCTGCAACACCCCCCCACCCTCCCACCTTTTTGCTGTCACTTTAACTTTTTGCACACTACCTCAACGGTAAATACTTTGGATATTGTTGTTGTGTCATGTCATTTCATTTATTTCCTTTTTCTATATTTATATTACTTCTTAGATTATATTGCATATTCTATTTTATACTTAGTTAGTTATTTATTTGGGACCAGAGTATCACATGTATTGGAATGACAATAAAGCTCCTTGAATCCTTGAATCCTTGAATAATTTGGTCTGATCCTTTGTCGTGCCCAAATCATTCAAATCATTCAAATCATGGATTCTGAGGTTGAATGCTACCTTACTTACTGGTCTCTATGCTTGCTGACAGGTACATATTATATAGAATGTGGTAGCTCACCTCTGAACAGTATGGTGTGTGTCAGAGAACTTTAATTTGTATTTAACAAACAAACATTTTTTTTGTAAAAAAAATTATATTCTTCCCTTCCTTGTCCCCCCAAAAAACTTGGCTGTTACATGATTCATAGTTAGAGCTCTTCTACAGCACCCAGACCTACTTTATAATCAAAAACATTTGAAATGATAATACAGAATAACAAGAAACACCAGTTTCTGATTGTAAAACACCTACTTCCTTTGTTCATAGAGCCTAAAGCTAAACCTGTGACTATAAGCTATCGGGTAAGGCCTTACAAGTATCAGAACACAAAAAATGTCACAATATGCAAATGATATACTTCTGTTTATGTTTGATGAGGTGAATCTGTACTAGCTGTAACCAAGAATATAAGAAACAATGTTCTTCCTTTAGCATGTATTTCAGTTGTGAGTGGCCCACAACATTCTGAATGTCATGAATTGTCCTTTGCTTGGTTAGGACATTTACCTATTTATTTAATTCTGATTCATGAAGGCCTCATTGAACACTGAATCTTGTGCTTACAGTACAATGTAGGTGACAATAAATCATCTGGGGCACCTTCATCTTTGTCATCTCCACAGAGTGTCTTAAAAAAATTGGAATTCCTTTGTGATAATTTTATTCTGTGCGTTAACTTGTGCAGGGTTTCTCATGAAATCAGATTATTCTGTGCAAAAAACACAAGGCAAAAAAGAAAAAAATAACACATCCATTCAGCCATCTGGTGACGTCTGACTTCTTCACACATCTTGCAGAAAGTTAGTTTTTTGTGTAAAAGAATATTTTCCAGTGGCCGTGTACTGTGAGATGCTGCTATAATGTTGATCTGGTGAGATGTTAATCCTTCTCACATTCAGCTCTGCAGCAAATCCTCTTGCCCTCTGGTAAAAGAACAGAGACAGCTCCCGGTCTATGAGGAAGTTGTGGTAGATGGTGGCGAGACGTGTGCAGAGCTGCAGCTGAGATCTCTTGTTGCCTAGATCCATGGCTGCAGCCAGAGCCAAGTGGTAGTAACCTGCAGCATCAAACGGGTCCTGTAGTGATAACAGCAAAATGTATGACCCCTTAAAAAATATTTGGCCATTGTATTTAATACAGGTGATAAACACATTAATACTGAAGTTGAGTGAGGTTGTGTTTTCTTTTATGCTGAGATTGCAATTCTTTCATATTTCATTTATTTTATTTATATTCTTATTTCAAGAATATCAGCTTATTTTGTTATTAAAGTTATATGCTTTTACAGAATTTGACCACTGGTACAGAGGCATAGTACTACTGAGCAATGATCTTACCAGTGGGCCATCATTTTGTTTGTAGTAAGGACGCTATGCTGTGCCAACAAAGGCAGTAAAGAATAAGAGGGCATGCTAGCCAGTGTAAGCAAATAAAAAATATCTTCAAAAACTCTGACTTTGCAAATGTTTCATTAAGAATTAATGCATTAATAAATTTGAAGGATAACTATGCTGTGCTTTGGTGAGAAACACTGAATGTAAACAACTTCTACCTCATACCTCATGCAGAGTAATAAGTCATATGACTTGGATTTGACTCAGGCTCAGGAGTCCTGAATTTAATTCAGGTAGGACAAATTTTTGGCAAAATTAGAAAAGACCTGGAATTCAACTTTGATATATAACAACTTGTTTAGTACTTGAAGAGTACAGAGTTCAGGACTTGGATTCTGTGACTTGTTATTCTTGAGATTTGTTGGTCCTGACTTGCAACTTCATGGCCCTGACTTGGACATAACTTATGTGACAGTATGTTGGTCCACACTTTTTGGCCACCATTTTTGTGGCTGTCAGTAATGAAAATAAGAACCGTCAAATACTGATTATGTAGAGTAATAATTTGTCAACAGTATGCAAAGAGTGATGTGCCTTTAAAAGAAAGAGTACAGCATTAAGCTGATTTTAAAGGAGTATTATGTGGAAATGGTTTTATCAGTATTTACTGTTCAAAGAAAACATGTGATATATGTGTGTTAAAAGCCACTATGTGTGAGTAGATGTTAGTGTGAAAAAGACATATAATTTAAAAAAAGAAACAAGGAAGAGTTAAGAAATAATGTTGTAAAAAATAAAAGGTAACTTAGTTTTTAAAAAAATACAATCAGAACAGGCCAGAACATGATGGTGTAAAGCAGAAAGAGAAAAGGCCAAAAGAGGACAGGGTCTGCCCTGGCATGACCCTGTAAGCTGAAGTGCAGCCGGAAGAAAAGCACAGGGGCTTTCCAGAAGACAGTGACCTTGGAGAGAAGATAAGAGTTTATTTTTAGAGCCCAGGTGCTTCTCAAGAGACAGTGACCTTGGAGATACGAGTGTAACTTTTTTTGAGGAGCTCAAGATAGACATCTAAACGAACCAATGTTTTAATGGTGTAAAATTGACTGACCAGTAAAATGACCTGAGAGGCGTGGAAAGCCACAGCCAAAACTGTATAAAAAAGGGACAGAGCCAGTACAGGTTTGGGGCTCTTCTGGTGTGTCATGTATGCACTGTGAACAGTTCCCGGGTTTCTTTGTCGACAAATAAACTCTGCTGCCTTGGACACTGCCGTCTCCTGATAATTTTTGGACACCTGAATCAGGCTGAAGAATTCTGATCGTAGCCCAGTGGTTTGGGACTTTAAACCCAAATCCACATCAATTATCAACTGATATTATAGAGATATTTAAGGCTTTATTCCACACAACAATGTAGGTAGTGACTATAGATGACAAAAGAAAATGGTAGGACTAATCTCCAGATTCAGATGGTTTCGGGGACTTGAAATAATGAAAAGCCATACCTTCAGGTCATAGAATATCATGTCCCCTAGTGTCTGGTAGACCCTGACATAGTACAGTGTTTCCTCCTCAAACTGCAGAGGTGTCGGACAGAGGGTCAGAGTCTTCAGGTAATAGTGCTCAGCAAGTTCATACTGCTCCAGACAGCGGTATAGACAGGCCAGGCGGTGGTAGGCCACTCGCTCATTCAGACGTTCACCTGTATGTAAAACCAAACACAAAGGTAGTGGACACAGTTACTCAGTTACACAAATGTCAGTGCTGACATCTATCGTACACTGAAGGTGAACCTTTTTTATTCTTTTGTGGATTCCAAGTCAATTTGAGCACATTCACACTCCCAAGAGCTAAGCCTAGTCCACCCTGCTCTACTAGATTACAGACCAGTAGCATTTGACTGTGATTGATGCCCACCAAAATGTCCGCTGGGTGCTTTGCTCACTTGATTAAAAAAAAAAAGTTTTACTTTCTATCGTGAAGTACTTGGTGACAGTGGAGAGGAAAAACTTCCTTTTAATAAACAGAAACCAGCTGCCACATCTGTCAGTGTGAAGGCACTTATGCATACAGTATGAAAAAAATTCTAAATTCTTTGTGTTGGAGTTGGTTTTTCATACCCTGAGTGATACTGATGTCCAGTGCAGTCTGAGCAAACTCAACAGCTTCCCCATACAGCTTGAGACTGAGCATCACTTCAGTCAGCTTATTGCACAATCTCAGCCTGGTATGAACACTGCTGCTCTTCACTGCGATGGGCAGAGCTCGGTCCTACGTGGTAGATTACACAGAGAAACACAAAACATTTTGAAATGGTAATTCTGGTCTACTTTGACTTCGGCCTTATTTTCATAGTTTTGGTAATTTGACAAAGTAGGGGGGTGTCCAGAGATCTTTATGAAGACATGATAAGTCAATATGAAAAGTGGATGAATCATGAAAAATTGCAGCGTATTACAGTATGGGGGCCTCCAGGTGATGACAACTACATGTCTAAAGACTAACAAGAAATCTTTATAGACCAGCTTGTTTTGTTCAGACTCTACCCTGTAGAAGGTGACAGCCTTGTCTCTGTCCTGGCAACTGTTGAGGAAAATGTCTCCTGCAGCCTCCAGAAGCTTCAGGATGAACTTGGTGTCTCCTGTGCTCAGAGCGACATCCTGAGCTACCTGACAATGGCATCAAAAAAAAAAAAAAAAAAAAAAAAAAACAGGCTTTCATTTTTATGCATTTCATTATGAGTTTTACTTTACCTGTCAAAGACAAGACAAAGCTGACACCAACACAGCAGCTATTTAGGGTTCCATGGCCAAAAGAGGGCTCAACACACAATCCTGGAGAGTCAGTATGGATGATATGTTGGAGAGGTACAGCTTTCTAATACACTTACCACTTTTTAGGAACGCTTATACACCTGCTGATTCCTGCAGCCATCATGCGACAGCAGTACAATGCATAACATTAATGCAGATACAGCTCAGGAGCATCATAATATCTCAGTCACTTTGACCATAGAATAATATAATGAAATTGGTGTCAGGCGGGCTGTTTCAGTATTTTGAAAGTGCTGATCTTCAGGTATGTTGTGATGGTGGTGCACAGGAAGCAGAGATTCAGTGAGGATGAATGCTTTGAACCCCCATTGAAAGACTGACTGAGTTTATCTTCTACACTGTTATTAAGGAGATCACGATGGTGAAGGACTTTTTCATTGTGTTAAATAGACGTTTGGTTCAACGAGACCTAGGTTGCAAGCCCAGAGGACAATGAGAGGACTGTGTATTTTTGTGTCCTTTACTCACTCAAACATTAATGGATGAACTCCAAGTAAGTGTAGGATGAGAACTGCAATTTTGCGAGCTGTACATGGCTGGAATTAGCCAAAAATGTAGAACATATGGTTTAATCAAAACTAAGATGTGTGGTATCTTACTGTTCCATTTGGAAACGGGATGTTATGTTGGTACTGAAGGATTTCTATGTTGTTGGTCATCAGTGTTATGAGTTCAGTGGAATATAAAATAAAATGCACTTTGCTCTGTATGGTCCTTTGGTTTGTAACTCCAGAAGGGGGTTGTTCAGTAAAGCTACAAAATGCTGCCCTCCCCTGGAAGAAGATAAAACTATGAAAACACTTTATGAAATAGATTTTGCTCTATGAGAGTATTTAAATAATGCCTGCTCATTCAAAACAAAATCTGTACAATTTCCTTTTGTTATTTTGTTTTCTTTGGAGTAGAAATGTTAGTTGCTGGAGGTCAGTGTTTACATGTCATAGTTTTGTATGTCATGTACATATCTCATATGGGATGGACCACTTTAATGATATGACAAAACTGAGAAAAAAATATATATATTTTTTAGCTGATACTGTTCATCCACTATTTGAGAATTTACAGTATTTTAATGCTCAACAAAGTTTGTAGTTGAGTTTCAAAAGTTCCAAATATCATGCTGCAGCTGATAGGCAGAGACATTGAGATAGAAACTGTTCTCAGACCTGAACATAAAGATCAACCAGTTCAGTCTGGCCCAGCAGGTGGTAGATCTTCCCAGCCTGTAGCCAGCCATATGCCTCCTTCTCCCTGAAGCCCAGGTCAATGTAAATACCCAGACTGCTCTTGGTGTAGTCGAGAGCTGCCCGGTACGCCCTGAAAATATTCAATTTACATTAGCTCAGATTATTTTCAAAATGGTTACATTGTTTCAAATATTTTGCTGTTTGATTGAAAAATTCATCTTTGACAGGAGCAAGTGAGAATGTAAATGAATGTTATATTGGACTTATATTGGACCCTCAAAAAGCAGTGTCTATCCACAGGGACCCCATGGGTTGGTCCCAACCTGGATATAAAAACAAGCCCACACACCTTTCTGTGCCCAGAGTGAGGTAGAGCTGGCTTATAGCCTCCAGTGCATCTCCCTCCTGACCTCTGTCTCCTGATTGTCTCAGCAGCTGGACCTGGTGCTGGCTATAGATGATACACTGTTCCTGGTCTGGACTCTCACAACCATACAGATGGCACAGGTTTCTGGTCGCAGTGAGCTGACCTGACAATGGGCAATGGTCAATTACAGATTATTGAAAAGAGGATAAATGCAGCATTATCCCAGAATGTAAGACAGAGCAAATGTAAATGTCTGTGATCTACACACTTACAGTCTAACAGGTTGGCATTGATAGCCAGCAATAAAGCCCATTCATAGCATCCTTTTCCATAGTACAGCTGCTGCTGCTTCACATAGTGCTGCCCCAGCTTGAGGAGCACAGTGATAAAGTTTGCCTCATGACCTTCTTCATCCAGCTCTGAGAAGAGCTGCACAGCCTCAGTCAGGTGCCTCTGCGCTAGTCCTTTAGCTCCAGCCTTCAGACACAACAGCCCTTCACAAGAATGAAGAAGGACAACGTCATCTCCCTTGAACTAAACTCCACTAGAAGAACAATCTGTTATAAAGCCTGTACAATCTTACCTAGGTTAGCCTGAGCTACAGCCAAGTTTGGCAGGTCCTCATACTCTTGGCAGATGTCAATGGCAGCCTGGTAGCTCTCTGCTGCTCTCTGAAGATTGCCCATACATCGAAGTGCCACACCATGCATGTTGAGGACCACACCTTAATGTGTAGTTAAACGCATTTACTTTAGTATTTATGACACAGCCTGATGTGAATGTATTTTTTCTGCTTAACTCATACTGCACATTGTTGTCTTATGTATTGCCCTCATGTGCTTAATTGCACCTTGAAGATGCTTAGTGTTAATTTCTTAGGATATGCACAATGCTCTGAAGGGGCATGGGATATAAAGAGAATCTACAATGCACATGTACATATGCAAACTTTTTTAAAAACTAGACGGTTGTAAGGGGAATCTACATTACATAACCAATTATCTAAATCACTTATTTGTAGGTGAAAACAAAAATGAACCTGTTAAAAATGTCGACAGATTGGACCGTCAAAACTGTAACCACGTATAACAATGTATGACAAGTAGTGCTACAACATCTAATGAATACTTACTAACTATAGTACTAACTATACTAAATAACTATAGCTGGGTAATAATTTTAAGGGTCATGTGGTTTTTGCTTCACAATCATATATAACGAAAGTAACCCACTGACCTTCCTGAGGGGTTGTGCAGTGTTCTGGCATGGAAGATAGAACCAAGTCCAGTATATCCAAAGCAACATTGGGCTGGTTGTTGTCAATGTGAAGCCATGCCAGCCAGGTGAAGGTACTGTTTCTTTCTGGCACAGAGATGGGGATTGCCTGTAGAGGTGGACTGTTGCTGATGAGAATATGCATATGGTGGATAGCATGTTCAACCATTTTGTGCTTGTAAAAGAGTTGGCAGAGACAAACAGTAAGCTGATGGTGCAAAACATGGTATCGGTTCCTTCCTCCTTCTTGAACATTGGTAAAAGAGAGGGCTCGATGTAAAAATGGAGCCACCTGAGATGGAATGGAGGCCTCCTGCTCAGTGATCCCATTCAGTTTATTGACATTGTCCAGAGCTAGAACCATGCTGTTAAGACAGTCTCTCAGTTTGGCAGATGGCTGCAGAGAAGCTTTCCTGGCTGAACTGACACTGAGGTTGGGACGGCAGAGGTCACTGTAGACCCTTCCCAGGGTCAGGTATCCATGACTGAGAGACATGCTCCATGTTCCTTGAGCTTCAGCACAAAGAACAAGTAGTCTCTCAAGGTATGGAACAGCTTGAGCCCCGTCAGCACAAGTGCAGTGGTGCTTTGCCAGTAGATAACAAGCCCGGGCTTCTGCCATTTTGTTATGAGAGAGAACAGCTTTCTTGAGGATGTATTTAAGAACAGAGCTGTCCTCTAAGCTTCCAAGGCAGTCTGGGATTCCCAACAGAAACGCAACAAGTCGCTCTGTTACAGCAAAGAAACTTTCAGCATTTTTCTGCAAAATATATATAGCAGCCAGGTTGGAGTAGATGCTGGTCAACAACTTGAGATCACTGAAGCCTTCTTGTGGAACACTCAGGGCCTCCTCAAAGTAAACCCGAGCCTGGCTGAACTTAGACCTCCCAGCACAGAGCTTACCCAACAGGAAGCACAAACGAGTCTGTGACCAGAGGAGTCGCTTCTTCTTCGCTGTTTCCCTCGCAACACTCAGAAAGGCCATCAGCTCATTCTCATCAGAGTGCCCAGAGAAGGTAGTGGAGGTGAGGCATTCAGAATTCAGCCTATACAGGAAACCAAACTCTTCTTTACAGTCCTTTCCCTCCAAAAAAGAGAAGAGGTGAGTGAAGTTCTCAGTGTTGTTGTTTCCCTCTACAATTGGGTGAACAGTGAAGCATGGGGGACTTGAGTCCTTTGCCTCTGTAGGCAGGACCTCCAAGTCCTCCAAAGATCCACTCATGGTCACAATGGAATCTGTTGAGGAGTCTTTTCCTTGGTCAAGAATCCTCTGAATATTTCTCTTCAGATCAATCTGCTGAGGATCAACTTTGCCTGAAGAGCTGACTGCATAAGAAAAATGGAAAGAAAAAGCAATGCTAAAATAAAAAGAGAGGACAAGCTATTTAAAAAAAAAAGTGACATTTAAGTAGCAATACTTACGTGATGGTTTCTTTTCAAAGTCTTGGTAACTGATAATATCTGAGATTGAAGAACGAAAAGTGCAAGAAAGTCAATGATATAAGATCCTGAATACAGAACAACTGGTGATTAAGATCTATAAATAATTAAAGCAATGGTTCAGTTCAAATTGAACTTTTTTAAAAACATCTATTAGGGACAGACCAATTATCTTCCGGGCCGATTATCAGCGTCAATATTCTGTATTTTGATGCATATTGGCATCAGCCTTTTTTTTTCAGATCAATATAAAACAGAGTTATTTTGGCTCTGATGCAGCCGTGCCTCTCTGTCTGCAGTCACTACTCTGTCTCCAGCATTGTCCCGCCCACAGCACCATCTGATCATCAGCAGAGCTACGGCAACAGCCAATCAGCACCAGCAGTGAAAGTTTATAGGAAAACTTTATAAGAGATGCTGACCCTGGGAACTCCCTGCACCTTTTGTTTTTGTTTGAACTTAAAACAAAGATAAGTGAAAGATAAAATAACATTTCAGTTATATTGAAATTTTGGAAAACTTTATTTACTGTAGAAAACTTTAGGGAGCTATTTATTTGTTTAAGTTTTCATTTAACTTCATAAGACATGCTGCTGAGCCTGGGAGCTCCCTGCACTTTTGGTTAGAATTTTAAAACAAAGATGTCTAAGATTAAAAAAACTTTAACATGTTGCAAATCTGAAAAGCTGTTTAATAAACATATGCTTAAAGGCATTTAAACAAAGTTTAAACAAAACAAAGTGTTGGAGTTTGTATTATTCATAATTTTGACGTCAATATTTTCACTTTTACTGCAAATGAATATCGGCTCCAAATATCGGTATTGGCCCTGAAAAAAACATATCGGTCTATCTCTAACATCTATGGTATCAACTGCAATTGAAGTCAGCAAATGTAACTTGAGTAAGAGAGCCCTGCATTCATCAAATGGGAGGAGTAGCATTCCCCACAGAGGCAAATGAAAAGGTAAAATAGGATCAAAAAAGTGCAGTTTGAGTTGTGGCAGGTCATAAATAGGAACTGTTGAGTTACCTCTCTCACATTAAATGGTAATATAGCTGAAATGTGTACATGCTTACACAGTATTTGATGGAACAGTGGAAGTTTTGCCAGATGGCAGTGCTCTGTGATGAGGCAAAACCATGTGTCTCCTGCTGAGCCAACACTTCAGTGAAATAATGTGCAATGTCAGCCTGAACATGCTGCATGCACTTGGTGTAAGCTTTGGATGCATGGTATTGTTTCAATCGAGTTTGCTCCATTTCTAGTGAAGGCAGAAGTTGTGATAGTTTTTACAACAAGGCCATAATTTGTTGGGTACTGGTCAGGGTGTATAGTTCGATCCACAATTAATTGCAATAACTTGTGATCTTCTGCCTTTTCACCTAGTCCACTGTCAGGTTAAAGTATTCATTTCTACAATACTCTGGTTTATGAACAAACACATGGAAAGCTTATAGCATTCCCATCAGTTTTAGCTGTACTTTGTGTTTAGTGCTAATTAGCAAAGGTTAGTGTGCTACCACACTAAACTAAGATGGTCAACATGGCAAACATTATACCTGCTGAAGTATAATGCGTAAGTACAACCTCATAGAGCTGGTACTGTGGCAGATTTTTAGTCTTGTACAGTCGTTTGTCACTGTGGTAGAGGTACTGACAATGTTGCATTGCCGACAGGTGCAACAGTTTAGCACTGAAAAAAAAAAGTCATTCATTTCATTTGGATAACTTGCCAGATTTTTGACACAGATCTTTTCTCATCAGTCTTACATAGGCTGCTACTGGTGCAGGGAATCATATTTTATTTTAAAACATTCCTGCAAAATATGAAATTTAAGCTTGATTTTAATATGCAGCTGAAATGCAGGTGTATTACCATGCCAAAAAATGATGATGGAAAATCTGTACAAATCAGTAACCGTGAGTCATTCTGTAGCCTTCCTTACCCAGTTTATAGTTCTGACCAGTATCATTTTGAGATTTCTTCTTCAATAGGGCAGTTGTTTCCTCTATGACTTTGTCCTCTTTCAGACTGAAGAACATCCCTTCCTCTTCCTCCAAGAAAATATCTGTTGAGCTGCAATGGTGACAGAGAATAGAACAACATATAGTATTGTCATATACAGTGGCATGAAAAAGTCAGTGAACACTTTGGAGTGACCCTGTTTTCTGCATTAATTCATTCACAAACATTCACAGTGCTGGTGGAGGAGGTGAACCTGAAACATCTTGTAATATGTCTAATGGCCATATTCCTGTTTTATTGAGTATATTCACCTGTTGTGTCATTTTAGTTCATGCCCTTCACCCCCTGTTCCTGCCAGTTCAACCAGTTACTGCACCTGCTCCCCTCTGCTCTTGTCTCAGATTGTCTCTGTTACCCTTTCTAGTGTTCTGCTCCTGTTTTTTGGGCTCGTTTTTTTTTTTTTTTTTTTTTTTACCTCATTGATCATTATACATTTTGTCTTTGGAGTCATCTTGACTGGGTGTCCTCTTCAGGGTAGAGTAACCACAGAACTAACCAATCTCGCTCTTGTCTAACTGTGGACAGTGCATCTAAACTCTGAGATGACTGTTTTCTGAGGCCTGGTTCATATAGGCAGATGATTCTTGTGAATAATAAACTCAAAATGTTTGAGTATTTTTGTTTGTTTGTTTTAATCAAAGTAGCTCCAACCCACACCTCCAGTCTGGTTTCACTGACTGGACTCCAGTTCTGTTAACTCCTGACTCCATTTAGCTTTTGCTGATGTCATTAGCTGAGGGGTTCACATACTTTTTCCACCCTACACTGTAAATGTCTAATGTCTAATATCTAATATGGACAAGAACAATAATAATTTGTGTGTTATTAGTTCAAACAGATTGTGTTTGTTCATTATTGTAACTTAGATGAAGATCTGACCAGATTTTAAAACAAATTAACACACATGCAGATAATTCCAGAAGGACCACTTACTGCCACTGTACTCTTTTGTAAAGTAACTTAATTTTTGTTTCGTTAAAATGGATAACACGTTACCAATATAGGCAATACACCCACCTGTAAATGTCAGTGAAAGGTGTCACAAGGCTAGTCTTGACCAGACCCACTTCTCCTGTTACCTCCTTCCTCCCTGTGAACCAGTCAAAACAAGACACCAGAATTCCCACAATGATGATGCGATCACCTGGTGCCATGCTCAGCTCATCTGGGCCCTCAGCATCATACTCCGCTGTGGCCAGGCAGGTTCCTCTGGCTGAATGGAGGAAAATATACATGATGATAAATTTAGAGCAGAATATTAAGTTTGAAGTGACGCCTTTAATTCTCTTTGGAGAATACTGACCAAAAAATATTATTGAGAACTTGATAGAGGTGCTGCTATATTATAGGTGCTATACTATATTTACATACTGTATGTGAAGTCAAAAGTCAGTCAAAATACACTAAATGAAATACAGGATTTGTCATGAATCATCCACAGTGTGACCTCATCTTCCTGTTTTATTTTGAAATCACCCTTCCTTGTTTGTCTCTGATCACTTTGCTTCCTTTGTGTGTTTTCTCACCTGTTTTCAGTCCCACCTGTGTTTCATTAGTAATCATCCCCAGTGTATATACAGTCCTGTCTTTTTCCCTTGAGTTTGTCTGAGTATTGAGTGAGTTATGTTTTAGTTTCCTCATGTTAACTGACCCTCAGCTGTTCTGGACTTTTGACCTATTTTGGGATTTATTTTCCTATTTTAGATTTGTTTGCCTTTGACCCTTGCCTGTGGTCAGTCAGTCTTCTGCTGGTTATAATAAATCAATGACCTGCTCAAGTGACACCTCTGTGTCTGCATTTGGGTCCATCTCCTGTGTCCTGACTCATTTAACAGCTGTGAGGCTTTTATCATCCAGTCCTGTTCATGCAGGTGTAGAGCAGGAATATTCTAACCTGACACTTGTCACTGTTATTCTGATGATTATGCTCATGTCAATGCATGAGCCACAGCTGACCTGCCACACTCCACACCACATTTTGGATGACTTCATAAGGATAAATAAGTCTACCACAGTGCACCACACATGTTCTGCTGCCTGCTGTCTATGTTGGTCAGCTGGTTATTAATCACACAGCCATCAGTTCAGCCAGGACACTGAGGAGAGGCTGAGTTGTCCAGTGTTTGCTGTTGGATCACAAATTTCAGTAATCCTGTATGGGCTGATTGGTTTTGGGCATATTTATCCCTGTTTGAAAGACTAAGCACTCCAGTATGTGCTTAGTGTGTCAAGCATCAGCCCCAAGCAAGCTGAAGTATGAGCTGAACAGGAAGTGCTGAGAGGATCTGAAGATTCAGCTCAAGTTCAAGCATAGATTCAAGTTCAAATCATCTAAGTGTTAATGATCAAATGAGCTGTGTGAAATGTGTCAGCTGAAGTGGAGGTCCTAAAATACATTTTAATGATAATAATAATAATAACATGAGGAAGAAATGCTGACAGCAACTGATTTACTAAAGAAATGAAAGAGGTTGAATTGTCAGTTGAAGAGCAAACTAATAAAATGTATGTTTGTTACTGAAATTCTTAAAGGAAGTTGAAATAGCTGTTTTTTGTATGTTTCTGAAATGATTTCTGAGAGAAACTAGTCTCAGTAGATTTTACTGCACTTACCAAACTGCAGAGGGAAGTCACAGGCAGGTTTCCCACCACCGACTAACATGTTCTCAGCACAGGACTTAAAAAACCATCTGTTAACAGACAGGATCATATGAGCACAGAGCACAACACCTTCTATATACTACTGTGTGATCACAGAACAATGAGAACAATATAGACAATATCCACACAGCCCTATGTGTAGGAGTGACTCACTGATGGAAAGGAATAACTGGCTCCAGAGCAGGTTTGGGTGCAGTGCCCCGGGCTCCATCGGCTAAGCAGAGGACAGACCAACCAGAGCCAAGAAAGGGAGGCTCAAACTGGGCTATGTCTCCCTGCTCCAGGTACAGGTCTCCTCCAGATGTGGAGCTGTCAAACATCTGGTTGGCACTACAAGTAGCAAACAATGAACCTAAGGACAAAGATGAAGCGAATGTGTTTGAAGGCTGTTGTAATTACAACAGTGCTCTTGTTATGCTTCTGTCCAGTAAAGCCTCCCAGCAGACTTCTTGTCTTCTTTGGATGAGCATCTTCTGAAACTACATTATATCACCTACCCTCTTGCATGAGGATGCCTTTGTAGATAAGGTCAAGAGTTTCCTCCTGAATGGAAACGTCAATAGCAATATCGTCTCCCAAAGAACTGAGCCAGAACTTCTGGTCAAGCAACAAATTCTCCATACACTGACCTAGGAAACCTGGAAGAGAGGAGGGTGAGCAGAAAAGTCATGTTCATACTTTACTGTGAAACAGGTATTGCATACAGCTAATTACCACTTTAGTAATTAATTGTGCACTTTTACATTACTGCAGAAAATGCCATATATTGCAAAAGCTGTCACTGACAACTTTTAGTCCAAGCATACCTATTGTATAATATGTGGTGAACTTCCATATCTCCTCAAATGTTTTGAATCTTACAAAAATAACTTTGTCTTCACTGTTGATGGAGATGATATGAGCAGACAATTCCTGTAGACATAGAAAAGAAACAAGTTACAACTAGACAGGAGATTTTTTCTTTCACATTTCTTTAATTAGATTAGATTAGATTAGATTCATCTTATGTAAACAATCATTAGTCCAAAAATATTTTTTCTGTTTTTCTGAACCAAAACCAACTATTTAAAATGACTGATACCTGGATCAAAAGTGTCTAAATAAACTACATTCCCATGTACAGTGTAGGAAAGTAAACAACATAAATCACTGGTCAACAGCCTCATTCCATAGATTCTCCATGGTGTGTGACAGTATCTATGCATTATTTTGTATTGGACGAGCTTTCCCCTCACTTCTTTCACATACTTACCACATCTGGTCACAATTTTGGATATTTAATCAAATTTGTTTTCTTCTCTCCCTCTGCCCAATCATTTTCACATTAACAGAGTCATTACCCAAAATGGAGTTCGTTATTTTATAAGATAGTGAAGCTTTGAGGTTTTCCTGTGGTAATTCTAGATAGCTTATAATTATATTATCAGCCGCCATTGTAATAGTTAGACATGATACAATGTCTTATCTGTAAGTGCTTCCAGAAACATAATTTTCCTACTGACTTAAATTGCACTACAAAATTACTTAACAGTAACACACTGTTCCAAAATAGATTGCCAGTGGTGCTTAAACCATGGGAATGCCACTGCCTCCAATACACTGTATTTTTGTTTTGCCATAGTAAGGAGTATATTTGTAAATTAAGTTTGAACATTTAATGAATTCCTTTTCCAAATCCACAGAAAATGTTTTATTAAATCACCAAAATGCTTAAAAATAGTGGATGGTATTTTGATTTGTAGCATCACAGTAATGTAGTTAAATGTTGGATCTTTGATCTTTTTTAAATTCATTTTCATCATTCCTAGAAATGGATTACAATGTAACAGCACCATTTCCCTACATAAGGCCTAACTTCTTTGCTGCTGTCATCTTGCTAGGGGATGACGTGCACTTAGCTGCTTGATGACTGCAGCCACAATGCTAAAATTTTTTACCTTTGATCCATGACACCCTCTCCTCTCCTCTCAATTTGAAATTAGCACAGTTTTTCAGAAAGTGTTTGTTATTGTTATAGTATGGAGAGTAGACTTTCCTTTTCTCCATCTTACTGTGACTACTGGCTAGAAGCTCTGACACACGCGGGGCTGTAGGGATACTTGTCTCTGCAGCCTTCTCTGTACCAAGGAAAATGGTGGTGGTCTCACTGGTTTGCTTTAAGTCTCTCCTGTGTTCTCTCTTCTTACTGGAGGACTCCTCTCTCCTGTAGCTGACATACTTGCATACTTCACACTATCCTCTTGAACTTTAAGTTCATATTCCAGCCACTCAGCAATGCAGTCAGTGAGTGTGTGGCTGCTCTCATGGGGTGGATGAATCCCTTAAAGCTGGCAGTGAGGTCAGGGGGTAGCTTACCCAGCAATCTCAACATGGGAACTACACAGCCCACACAGCTTCACGCCCCTAGCTGTTCCAGCATGCCCACCAATGGGTGCACTTGGAGAGCAAACAGGCAAAAGACTTTTGCTTCTCCACTACAGACATTTGGGTCATCCATCAACTCTGTGATGTGTTGCACAGCCAGATTGTGAGGCTTCCCTTACATCTTGGTGAGGACGACCATCATCTTGGTGTAAGGCTGCCTTAAGTTTCTATAGGAATCTGCCACAAGCAAGGCTTCTCCACATCTGAGGTGGTCTGTGAGGGTCTGGAACTTGTATTGCTCCATGGTGTCATCTGGGAGGATGTTCTCCAGTACAATCTTCATCCTGGAGAATTCTCTCAGATATGGTGACGTCAGATGTGGTATGGACAGCTTGGGCCCTCTGTATGTAAGCTCTGGTATAGATGACAGGTCTGTGTATCCTCTCTTTATTCATATATATGTATACTGTATACTCATGGCTACCATGGTGCATAGAATGGCCGCAGCTGGGCTCTCTGGCCATAGTGGTCTGCACAGGGGAAGCTTACTTGAGGAGGGCAGAGGAGCATGGTGTATAAGAAGGGTCTTCTTCTACCTGGTGTGAAATTGTAAGGCAGAAGAAATCCTCTGCTAGCTCATCACCAAGGTCAGGAGGTGGTATGCCTGTGTGGTATGTCTGTGTAGTCAACATTATGCACTGTTTCATACATCTGGGCAGGTGGTGGGTAGTATCTCTCTTGCCCACAATCATCTGTGCTTGGTAGACAGGAACGTGAAAGTGGCTGTTCAGCAGGTCTGGATGGGGATCTCTGTCACCAGTCTCTGGAACTGTTGTCAGAGCTCTGTTGATTCATATCCTCTAGCACAGAAACAAGCACGGGTACCCAGCTGATCTGGTGCCTGTGAGTTGCCAGCTCTTGGCTGATCAGCTGCCACCTGGTGGCCAGATCTGGCAACTGACTGATTTTGTGGGTCAGAACCTCACTGTCACCTCTCATATCCTCCAACGTTTGTTCCTTTTCTTCTAACAGCACACTCTGGTCTGGTGCACTGCCTTGGCTGATCGGTCCTGAGTGATTCCTGCTTGGCTTCTTGTGTGTTCTGAGGAAATGGGGTATGGAACCTCCTCTGGGACCCTGGTCCATTTAGGTTGTAGTCCGACAGGTGGGAAGGAACTGTTTGCTGTCTTTTGGGTCGGACGGCCATCTCATCTGGGTTGGGGGCATTGCATCTCCACACAGGAATTTGCCTATCTGGCCCGATCAATGGAAAATGAACTGTTCAAATCACTGTGGAGAGTCCAGTTAGAACTCTGGTGTTATAGTAGAAGAGGGATTCCAGTCACAAAGGCCTTGTTGCAATAAAGGGTTCCTTTATTTATACTTGTTTATTTTTATATTATACTCTCATGAACTTGAGGTAGTAAACTGGTGGTATTGCGTCTTGTGGTTGTGCTGCTTGCCAACTTGCTTTCTTCACACTTCTCATCAGACATGTTCTGTCTTTGTGAAGAGTTTGGAAAAAGTGGACTTGGTGCAGAGTTATCATTTGAGTACAACTGTGAGTTAACAATTGTATCAAAAAGTATAATCTGCTAAAGTTTTGTTAGCAAACACTGCAGAGAAGAAGCCACATTTTGTGTTGGGTTGTGTTTGTTTCCACTTGATTAATGTTACTCTGCTATTTGTTTACAGATTTCAGCAATCAGCGCGCATATATAAACTCCAACCTTGTCGGGGCCAGCAGTCCTTATGGGGACCAAAGCCCTGTTCTAATTTCATTTCTGAGATTCTGGTCCAGACTAGGGTTAGGCATGAATTGGTTATGGTTAAAGTCAGAGGTAGGTTTTGCTTTACACTGTCCACACTGAATGTAAGTCAAGTCCTAATAAGGATAACTGAGCAAACGTGTGTGTGTTATTAGTTGTACCTTGAATAGAGCATTGACCTTGCTGCTGTCAACCTGCAAAATGCGGAGTTTCCCTCTTAACATTTCCTTTATCTCCTCATCAGCAGGAAGACGATCAGGACCCCTGACCACATCCAGCATCACTGGCAGAGCTGAATATAGAACACACAGTTTGAGCATGGTATGACTGGATCTTTTAGTGTGTGTGCTCACTCATCATTTTTTAGATACCCACAGAGGATTAAATTTGTTTCCACTGGTGTTTTAAGTTCAACTCACATCCATGATTAAAATACAAACTACTATTGAGCAACTGGTACTATAAACTCATCCAGTAATTTCAGTAATTTCATTGAGTTGATGATGCCACTGTGTGACTGACTCATAGGTTAATGAGTGACTTCACAGGGACTCACAGGTTCAAGGTATAAACCATTTTAAATTCTATCACATGATTTTCCACTGAGGTCACTTTTGTTTAACAGTGTATATGTTTGCTCTTATGACTTGCTGACAGTACTACTGAAACCAATACTTAATGGTAAATTTGAACTCCTCTTGAACTTAACAGTCATACTTGAATGGGCAGAATAAAGTGACATTTTTTGAACACATCCGTGTTCCAAACAAAATTTCTGTCCAATTAGGTTACTGACCTATCATCTAATGTTGTCTCTCATTATAGTCTGAACTACCAGTACTATATGTACTAAAGGCTGCCAGTGAAAAGTGTTTTCGTTTGGCGGAACAGCAGTGACATACTGTATTGTTGTGCCAAAAGCCAGTTTAACAGCAAGAGCATACCACTGAGAACAGGCATAATGACACTACAAGTCTGGCGCACCATTAGTATATGACAGGTAAAGGGTGGTATCTGCAAGTGGAACAAGAATGACATATCTGTCTTTAGTGGCAAATACCAGTGGAACATCAGTGACATACCAACTGTCAAAAGTGGCATAACAGAATAAGCATATGCCACTAAAACAAGTGTTGGCGTGGTGTACCATCAGATACTCAGTCTCACATCACTCATGTATTATTCTGTAAAAACAAAAGCAAAAAACATAAAACTGGCTTGTTTCCTATGAAGTCACCTGTTGGGAAGTTTTCCTCATGTGTAGATAGAGTTCCCTTCAGACTTGCAGCATCTGTGGAGAAACAATGCACTGTTTACAACATTAAAAAGCACAGCTGCCGTTCCCTCATTATCAAACTGAGGTGATCTTGGGGCGGACTCTTCACCCCCACCCTTCCACTGCGGCTCAGATCACTCTGTGGTTTAAAGGCTTCTGCAGTGGTTAAAGCCCCCTAAAGATGACCATATAAAATGTAAGACATCTTTTCATTTAACCAGTTTATAAACCATGCTCCAGTGATTTAATGAATGCCCCCAAAATGTTTTCATATTGTTTTGTCTGATAAACAATCAATATTTAATTTACATTGAGAGAAAAGCTGAGACAGCAGAACATCCCACCTGGGACCAGCTGTTGTTTGGTATTTGACAAATTATTAACAATCAAACTTATCATTGATTTATTTCCTGTCATCAACTATTCCTTTGTCTATCCCGTTAAAATGAACAGATCGTGTAGGCCAGAGAAAAACATGGATATCTAGAGACTATTAACACCATGCTTTGACCATTGAAAGTCTAACATTTGGTATATTAACCACGTGACATTGTCTATATTTGCACGGACACACTTAGAAGTTTCCGTGGCGATAGGCTAACGGGAATATTATAAAAACACTAGTTCACATACCCATCTTGCTGTGCCGGGTTGATTCTCATTTGACTTCCAGTCCCCGCTGCTGCTGCTGCTGCTGCTGCCGCCGTCAGTCCAGATGTTTCTCCCGTGCTACACCCGTGGTTCCCTGGCTGATAAGTCCAATACTACGACCTCACACATTCTCTGTCTACAGACGGGATCGTCAAGCTGACTACAGTAACTATCCTGGTGTTTCTTTTCAAAATAAATGTCTTTGGCCTCAACTATAAATGGCCGCAAATTCCTCCAAATGAATGAATACTGAGAGTGAGAAAGGCTCCTGTTTTGGGCAGAAGATGTAGTTTATTTTATTGTATTATTGTATTATCTTGATTCATATTTGAATCAACTCTACATTTTGTTATATTTAACAAATATGAAAAACATTGATTTATGATTTAATATAGTGATGGGTGGGATGTTGATGCAACTTGGATTTAGTGTTTTATCTTCAAATATTTGATTTATTTTGGGTTTATTTTATTTACTTATTTACTTTATTTACTATTTAGGTTTATTTGTGTATATATCATTCATTTTCTTGTTCATGTTTATCTAATCAATTATTCCTGTTTTTGTTGATTTATCATATTTATTCATGATTTCTTCTTCGTACAAATGTTACTTCTCCTTTTTAAATTTTGCTGGAGTCAGTATTTACATACCTTAGCTGCCACCCTTTGAAACACCTGTATATGTGATGAAAAAACATGATACATAATGACAATTTTATTATGTGTCTATTATTTTGAAGATTACTCCATTTCCTGTATCACTCTGGTTATTTCAGCTTGGACACTTTACTGACCTTATTGTACAGACCCAAATTCTTTTGAGTACTATATTGTTTAATTATTAATTCTGCCTTTTACTCCTACTCATGCTGTAGACTGTGTGTACGAATATCAGTTCTTTAATGTTTTGAAAGCTTCAGCCATGAAAGGTTCTTAAAGTCATTCTTCAAAATTCAAGTGCACAGTTTTCTGGTTAATAATCACTCACTGAACAAATAAAGATCTTTCCATGACAAACTCACTAAATGGCCAGGGGGTGAGGGGGATACAGGCTTATGTTCATTCTCTTACATATAGATCAGCTGGAGTTATCTCCCAAATATAAAGAGAGAACACACACTCCTTCTGTCCTAAACTTTCCCCCTCAGTTACACTCTCTGTTCCTCTCATTGTATGTGTGAGTTTGGTTCTGTGTATAATCCAGAGTGTGTGTTTCCGAACATCCCAGGAACAGACTCAGCATTTCCTTTCCCTCAGTCAGTTCCTGCGTCGACTCAGAGTTGCTCTAAAGTTGGAGAAGGACTCAGGAATTTATAACGGCAGCAAACAGACAATCACAGGAGAGAATCACAAGATCTGTGACGTCTCAGCACAAAGACATTGGCAACGCATTCTGCAAGGTGTCTGAAAAACCTGTGTCATATAATACTCTTCTCTCATTACACTTTTTATTACACGTAGTGCTTGTCAGATGACAGTCTCAACATGGTGTGAGTATTTAGAATATATCTGAATACTGTTCTCTGACTGCTCTGCCATCATGATATAAATGGTGTATAAATATCATAATATAGAGAAGATCTGAGCTGATGAAAATGCTCATGTATCTGAGTCTGTCATCTGAGTCCTGCACTTAAAGCAGTGAGTGCTTTGCAGACTCTTCTTGGCCTGGGCCTCAATACAGACTGCTCTGCCTTGTTGTTGAAGGTTATTGGGGCAGTATGCAACCTGAAAAAATACCTACAGAGATTAAGCCTGAAAAAAGTTAGATGATTTGTGTGTAATACATACATACACTGATCAGCCACAGCATTAAAACCACTGACAGGTGAAGTGAATAACATCAATCATCTCTTTACAATAAACAAAGTCCTGCTGGGAAACCTTGGGGCCTGATATTCATCTGGATGTTACTTTGATACATGCCACCCAATTTAACATTGTTGTAGACCAAGCACACCTCCCCATGGCAAACACACTCCCCAATGGCAGGGGCCTCCCCCAGCAGCACAATGCTCCAACCACACCATAAAAACTGCTCAGGAATGGCTCAAGGAACACGACAAAGAGCCCAAGGTGTTGACCTGACCTCCAAATCCCACCAATCCAACATCTGTGGGATGCAAAAAATATAATCTAAAAGAGGCACAGGCAGATAAAAATGAAAGCGCAAGAAGCAAACTCTATAATAAACATATATGTGCAGTTATATAAAAAAAGGTATATAAAAAAAAACAAAAAACAAAAAAAAGGTCCATAGTGCAGGTTTATTGTTGGGTCAGTCTGGTGTTGTACAGCCTGATGGCTGTTGGAATGAATGACCTGCGGTAGCGCTCCTTCTTGCACCGCGGATGCAGCAGTCTGTTACTGAAGGAGCTACTCAGGTCTCCCAAAGTCTCATGCAGGGGGTGAGGGGTTGTCCATGATAGACGTCAGCTTGGCCAACATCCTCCTCTCACCCACCTTCTCAGTGGAGTCCAGAGAGCAGTCCAGGACAGAGCCGGCCCGTCTGACCAGCTTATTCAGTCTCTCCCTGTCTCTCTCTGAGGATCCACTGCTCCAGCAGACCACTGCATGAAAGATGGCAGAGGCCACCACAGAGTCATAGAAAGTCCTCAGCAGTGACCTGCACACTCCGAAGGACCTCAGTCTTCTCAGCAGGTGGAGACGACTCTGGCCCTTCTTGTACAGGGCGTTGGTGTTATGGAGCAGCTGACAGTGAGGTCTGTAGAAGTTGCTGCACAGTGGTGATGGGAAACAAATCAGAAAGGAAAGCTGAAGCAAAACGTTTTCTTTATGTGCATATTTCAGAATCCTCATCAGTTAAAAGAATAATATAATCACAACACTGAGATATGACTACATTGGATTTTTGATGAGGAGAGGTGTGCTGTGGTTAAATGTCACATCCAAAAAGTAAAATCTGCCAGTGGGATTCATCACAATCTGACAACCCAGAAGTTACTGCATCAATGGACAGACACTGATCAATATTAAACATTAGTAAATAATTCAACCTAATTATTAAAATTTAAAAGGGTGCCTTATTAGAAAGTAGTAGGCTTCGATTACACTGATAAAATGGTCACTCTCCTATTGTAAAACTTTAGAGGGCGCTACTTATGGATACCGATCTTCCGAATTCAGCCATTACTCTAACTCTGGTGTGTGTATGTCAAGCAAAAATAATATCAAAAAGACCACTTCCTTTAATGATTTCAAAATAAAAGTCTGATTGATGAAGCTAAATCCAGGCAAATATTTGACCTAATGATGCCTTTATTTTGAAGATAGATTGCTATGATATCCGGTACTACTCGTGCAAACTCTGAGAAACCTAACTACTGTCTGTCAGCATCATCCAAACATTAGCTCGCTGAGTAGCTTTTAGCTAGCTAAACTCTCCATAAACTAAGCTCAGCGAATCTATGAGTCGCAAAAGAAACTACAGTTTCGCTGACACGAGCCTCTCTCCTGAACTCCACGGCGCCTTCATGGAGCCTCCCGGGTCAGCAAGCCGAGCCGACAGCGATTTCCTGGAGCTGGAGCCCGACGAGGAGCTGCTCTGCTCGGTCAGCGACATCACCGAGCACCTAGGCAGAAACATCACCGTGGTGCTGGAGACAGCGCTGTCTGAGATCCGCAAAATGGTCAGCATCAGGATACGAGTCCTGAAAATGGAGCTACGTGAAAAAACGGAAGAGATTGAAGTGTTAAAGGCGAGACTGGATACAGTTCAGAGGGATGGCAGGGAGCCTTTCCCCGGCGTTACAACCACGGAACCATCTACGGAGGCGGGCTACAAGAAACCTGATTTCACCTCCGGAACCAAGCACAACAACGCCGACCCCAGGAGAACCAAAGCTGTCATGCCTGGTGTGAAAAAGGAGAATATAGATGCTATTTGTGACTATCTGATGAAAGACAAGAACTCGAGGGGTTGTGCTGAAATGGACGGAGACCAGAGCGGTCAAGCCAGCGGCGAGAGGGAGGCTCGCCAAGAGCAGGACCCGCACTCTCTCAGCCTGTGGCCTGACAGCGGGATGGCTGGCTCCGGGTCTGGGCACGGAGACTCCGAGTCCACCACAGATGACATCTTCAGTATGCTCCCCTCAGGCAGCAAACGGATGTATGACTACGAATGGATAGCACCAATCGAGTATTCCTCAGACCTCAAAGGTAAACTCACAGACCCAGTGACGGGGTGTGAGTCACACAGGGGTTCCTATACTTCTGAGGACATGTTGCGTGGTCCTGCGGTGACAGCAGCAGGCCACATGAAGAGTCAGGAGGGATAAGAATGACAATGCTCTGGTTATAGGCTAGTGACAAACTGTCAAAAAGGGCTTTAGTTTTTGAGATACTCCTACCGGGGGTAGAACAAAACCTAACAATGTTTTTCCTCATCTCTAAGGTCTCCCATATATGGAAATGGATTCTTAGGTTAAAATATTTTACTGCAAACATTATTAAATTGACACATATTGTTATACACCCCAAACCTAAAAAAGATCCAAAATATAGCCTGGCCGTATGGGAGTTAAGACATATAAACTCATGTAGATTAATAACACAAGCTCTGACAGCTTTGAAACTTGACATAATTGTGGTCAGGAAGTTGCTTTAGCTATCAGAAAAACCTGGATGTGAATATCTTGATGTATGTAACATATAGAGACCTATGAACACTTAGCAGACATGCAAAAAAGGAATATCTATGCAGGATGTTCTCATTTACTTTGTAGTTGCTTGGCCAGGGATTGTCATAGAAACACATATGATGGCTTGTTGGAAGGATGGGGTTGTGCTGAATCCAGTGATACCAAATATGTAAATATACCATGCATAGTCAGTGTGTTACGTCACTCAATGTATGAAGTGTCCCAAATGAAAGAAACCGAAACACTGACATTATCAAGTGTCCAGGACCAAGCTCATTATCAATGGTGAGAAGAATGTTGACCAAATCAATGTTATTGTAAAGTAAGTCACTTGGGGTAAGTGCTACTCTTTATTTATGATATATTAAATAATAATATATTTCATATGACACTTTATACAGTTCATATGGAAACAAATATCCAGTAATCAGGTTAAATTGAAATAGAAAACCTTTATTAAAATATCTACATCCACTTTAATTTATTTTTGGTCAAGTCATTACTGCATAATGGAAATTAATAGTGTTAATGTCTTTGTCCAAACCAGCAGAGCACAGTAAAGCCTGCACTGCTTACTTCACTCTCTTGGTGTGATCTTTGATTAAAGTGTTGTGGTCTACAGTGAGCTAGCTGCTGTTGGTTGCTGGTATGCTGGTTTCACACCGCAGGCGGTCTGTGCTTTGTGCGTTCGGTGTGAAACTGGCATTAGGCTACTGGGTGGATCTAGCTGTAGCTATCTACATCATTGTCTTCATGGATATTTTCCTAACCTGACAGGTAAATCATTTCAAATACTGTGTCATGTGAAAAGGCTGAGACTGGCCTAGCCTAATCTAAATTAAGTAGCTTAATAGCCTAGCTATAGAAAAAAACTCAGGCTCTTATTATTACTATTATTATTGTTATTATGTCATGTGAAAGAGACATGTGTATGACATGTCTATACATGTGTATGAAAGTACAAAATCTGAAATGTATATTACTTTTCCTTTTTACTAGTTTCTTGAATTATGGAGAATGTCTTACAGACAAAAATTTGTATCATCTGTGGGAAAAAGGCAGGAAAAGGCAAGAAAAAACCTTACCTTACGTCCACAAGCCCACAGGTGAAGGCCTTCAATGCATACTTACCCTTGATCAGCAGAGAGATGATGATATTCATAAAACCCTGGCTCCATATACAGATGACATACTTTTCTCCAAAATAATAGTATCATATCATGTATCATGTGGAGCAAACTACTGCCTTAATACAAAAGTCAGTGAGTGTGAAGTTCCAAATCTTGAGAGTGAGAGCACATCTGCACCAAGAAGTAGTAGTAGGGCTGATACAACAACATTTAACATATGGAGAGATTGTTTCATTTGTGGGAAGGCCAGTACTAGACCAGAACCTCTGACAGCTATTACAACTGGTACAGGCGCAAGTACCAGAGACAAGGTCCTTCATGCAGCTTCTGAAAGGCTTGATGAAGATGATCTTCGGCTGGTTTCATGCCCCAATCTCTTTGCATATGATGCCAAATATCATAGAAGCTGCCTTGGACACTACATCTGGTGTGGCATGGCTTTTCTCCATGTTTCAGGCTTCCAGACATTCAGTGACATAGGTGAGTGTATCTGGAATAAGATCAAAATGTTAATGGGAAAGGAAGGCATCAGCTGTATTGTTTTAGTGTTTGAAAGGCAAAGAAGAGGTACCATCCAAACCAGCAGGTGAACACATATTATCACAGGACAAGCAAGTGTTCCAAACTACAAGAAATACCTGAAGATCAGTGGGAACAAGGCTGCTCTATGTAGCTTTGTCAGCAACTACATCACTAGTACTGGGCCACTGAAAATCTCTTCAGAGAACACAGTCATATTGGCAGGTGGCTTTGAAAATGGTGAGGAGGTCAAGAGGGTTAGCAAGGTTGGTGTTGACTGCTTGACAGATGTTTACAGTGACCAGGAGGAGGTTGACACAAAACTGGCGTTACATGCAATACACCTTGCAGAGTCACATTCTCGTCTCATTGTCAAATGTGATGACACGGATGTACTGGTTTTGTTTGTGTACTATTCAAGACAAGGGATGTTTGGATCCTCAGAAGTGTTCATGCACTCTGGACATGGCCTAAAGGAAAGATTTCTCCCAGTTTGTTCACTCAGAGTCTTGAAGCAGCTCTTTGTGAGTGTTTACCTGCATGCCACGCCCTCATGGGTTGCGATACCACAACTTGTACAGAATTGGGAAGACAACTGCCTTCGCAAGACTGAAGACCCATCTGTCTGAGTTAAAAGAAATGACCAAATTTGGACTGTCTGGAAGCCTAGAAGAAGCTTTGCCTGTGGCAAGAAAGTATGCCCTCCTCCTATATGGGCAAAAGAAAAAGGAGAACGGCCGTCCTTGCACCAACCTAGATGAGCTGAGGTACACACTAGAATCTACCACAGATTCTTCAGCAGCAAATCTACCCCCAACACAAGATGCCTTCTAGCAACATGTATTGAGAGCCTTATACCAAACAGCAGTGTGGCGTCACAGCCACCTGGCCAAGCCTCAACTCTGGAACCCAGTTGGTAGAGGATGGAGGCTCAGACAAGATGGGTCCATTGAACCTGTCATGTTCCAGAAGGCACCAGCACCTAAAGAAGTTCGAGACATCACCCACCTGTACTGAAAAGATGGAAACTGCAATGATACCAGCAAATGCCAGTGTCTTTCAGTGGGCTTGACTTGCACTGAGTTTTGCTCTTGCTCTTTCCCAGACTGCCCAAATATGACCCACTTTGTCACTGATGATGGCTTCCAAAAGCAGCCCATGAAAAACACCAGCCAAAGAGCTGGGGAGTTTACCGTGAGAGGGCTCATTCCTCCTCGTGTTTTGTTTAATGAACATTTGATTTGATTTGAGACAGTAATTTAATTTGTACTGTGTGAAGTTAAGTTACAGTTTTATTAAAAGGATCATCAAGGCCAAACTACAATCCTGTCACCTTGTCACTTGTGTGTGCTATTGCTGAGCCGTAAACCTTAGCTCGATCCATGCCCCGGTGATGTCACACGGTACAGTACAGTACATTGCTATGCAATGCAACATATTCTTTTATTTGGGACAGTTTATATATTTAGTGATGAATGGTTATGCATGGTATTTACATATTTGGTATTGCTGGATTCAGCACAATCACATCATTCCAGCAAGCCATCATATATGACAGTACATGTATCCATAATTACGGTGTTATCTTTCAATTTTAATCTTTGTTTCCATATGACTGTATAATAAAAGGTGTCATATAAATGTATCATTCATTAAATGCACCATAGACATAGGCAGCACTTACCTCAAGTCACTTGCTTAGTTTGCAGTAACATTGAGTTGTCAATGTCAATGATTCACTTCCTTTCATTTGGGACACTTCATACATTTCAGTGACGTAACACACTGACTATGCATGGTATATTTACATATTTGGTATCACTGGATTCAGCACAACCCCATCCTTCCAACAAGCCATCATATGTGTTTCTATGACAATCCCTGGCCAAGCAACTACAAAGTAAATGAGAACATCCTGCATAGATATTCCTTTTTTGCATGTCTGCTAAGTGTTCATAGGTCTCTATATGTTACATACATCAAGATATTCACATCCAGGTTTTTCTGATAGCTAAAGCAACTTCCTGACCACAATTATGTCAAGTTTCAAAGCTGTCAGAGCTTGTGTTATTAATCTACATGAGTTTATATGTCTTAACTCCCATACGGCCAGGCTATATTTTGGATCTTTTTTAGGTTTGGGGTGTATAACAATATGTGTCAATTTAACAATGTTTGCAGTAAAATATTTTAACCTAAGAATCCATTTCATATATGGGAGACCTTAGAGATGAGGAAAAACATTGTTAGGTTTTGTTCTACCCCCGGTAGGAGTATCTCAAATTTTTGGGGGCATTGTTACTAGCCTATTAAGATCTGCTCTGGTCATGAGATAGTGACTCATAGTTATGAAATATTAAGTAAAAATGTAGATTGAGTCCAAATAACTGGGGCATGGTGGCGGTGTGGTAGTTAGGGTTGCAAAGGGGTGGAACATTTCCAGAAACTTTCTATGGGAAGTTAAGATGGGGAATTTTGGAAATATTCCAAGTTGAAAACTTGTAAAATATTTTATGATTGATGCTGGATAAATAAATAGACACAGGCTAGATGAATAGATGAATACTCATCAATCAGCTGATGAATCAAACTCTAACCAACAGAAAACCGGCTGAAGGAACAGCATCACAGTTGAGCAAGCTACCATCTTATTTGGGAAGCAGCACTCTAGCATTATAGATAGCCTCTTAAATTCAAGACAGTTTTTATTCACATAGCGCCAAATCACAGCAGAAGTTACCTCAAGGCACTTTCCATATAGAGCAGGTCTGGTCCATACTCTTTATATTATATTTTTTACAAAGAGAGATCCAACAGTTCCCGCCATGAGCAGCACTAGGCGACAGTGGCAAGGAAAAACTTAAGAGGCAAAACAGACTTCAAATTGTCAATGAAATGGTCTTAGCTAGCTTACATTTAGCATCTCTGATTTACTGGTTAGGTAGCTACTGTATAAACACATTTTGATGTATTTTTTGCTAGTTAAACTTTAGTAGCACAGATCAAATATATTGAACCCAGTAATATGATATGATGAACTGACTTAACCGGATGTCGTCTGTAGACTCAGATGGAGTAGTGTGGCTGTACTGAGCAGGATTCTAGAAATGATCTGTACATTTCATGGAGGAATGCACAGAGCAGGGTAGAAATACAACTGGATTTGCATTAAATCTGGCTGTTTTAAGCAAGATTATGCTGCAAGATACATCTACATTTAAGTTCCCTGTTACAGGCTAACCTGCAATTCTGCAAATTACTAGTTTATTCCTGTTAATTCCCAAATATTCCTTTTAATTCCCATGCAAAGTGTCCAACATTGAAAATTCCCAGAATTTTGCAACCCTAGTGGTAGTTAGCACTATCACCTCAGTTCTGTCGTACCTGCGTAGATTTCTCCCACAGTCAGGACATGCAGGTTAGTGGAACTGCAGACTGATTTGCCTGTAGGTGTGAATGATAACCGTTTCTAGTGTCTAATGACTGACTGCTGACCTGTCCAGGTGTACACCTCCTCTCACCCAGTGTAATTTGGGCTCAATTCCAGCTCCCTGGCACCCTCCATAGAATAGAATGGTATAGCTAATGGATGGACTTAATCATAACTATGTGATAACTCAGACTCTAAGTAGGAAAGTAGAACAAATCAGTCTGTTGAAGGTGAGATTGGACACAGTCCAGAGGAATGGTAGGACCATCCTTTTCCCGGTGTGACATCCATCAAGCAGTCTGCAGTGGCTGCCGTCAAGAAACGTGGTTACACCCACAGTCTTTGTTGTAGTCTGTTCCACCTTTAGGCACTGTTTCCCTCACGCAAGCATTGTGTTTCCCATGGTGCCACCCCCTCCACTTTTGGGGTAGGCTTTAGTTAGGTTATGGTTAGATGTAGCAGAGATTAGGTTAGGGTCAGGTTGAGTATCTCAAAGGACAACTGGTTGGAGTTGGGCATAATGTTCAGGTCCACGTCAGACTATGTAAATTTGTCATCTGTCAGAGAGACTGTTTGTCAGACTGTTTATACTATGGTTGGTATCTCTTTAACATCTGTGCCAATATTTGACCATTGTGAGCAACTTTGCAAATCACTGAGTAAGATGCATCAGTGGAATAGTAACTTGATTGGTCATGTATTTAATCATTAGGTTAGCTAAAGATAGACACTGCTGACAGTAGTGATTTTATTGTGGTAGCATATGGCTGCCACCATGACAAAACAAACAAAAACAGAAATGAGGACAAGGATTTTTTCGTGGTGACAGCAGTCAGTAATTTCAATTTCGCAGTTGTTGGTAGTACCAGAGGGAGTGAAACAGCCACACAGCATCAAGCTTTGAGTGATATTCCCAGAGACCTCTGCTTTGGTTTTATCTCTCCATACAACATTATCTCAGAGAGGCTGTGACTTATCTAGAAAAGTGACTCTTTAGATGTCTTGTTTGGTGTATTTTTCACAATCCACACACTAACCATCGCCAACTTCTCTCACTGAGTTTCTTTTTAACACCACATCCTCTAAGCTTCTGAACAGTTTTCTGACTGTGAAACTTCTTTGTGAACTCCTGAAAGAGGGATTTCTAGAACTTTGGCAAGTCCCTTGAAGCTCTAGGAATTGGTGTGTTTTTTCAGTATTGCATTTCTGATGCTCTCAGCTCTCTTATATTTGACATTGTGACAAAGAAACTGGAAACAATCAGCCCTTCATTATGCATGTGTTTTTAATTTTTTTTAAATAGTTTGTTTGAGGAACTGATTTAAATTCTATCTGAATGGTGCCAATAATTGTGTCCAGTGTACATTCTATGTGTCTTTTATTTCACCATATGACATCTTTTTTGTAGTTCAGTAACTAAATTGGTCCATTTCAACTTATTTCTGAATTAAATCATTATTATTATATAAAATGAAATCTTCTAAATGATGTACTTAAAATTCAGCCCTAATCTGTTCAGGGCGTTCCCTGCCTCTCGCCCACTGTCAGCCAGCCCCCCAGCGGTATAGATAATGAATGAATGTACTTAAAATTCAGGGATGCTGATCATTTTGGGAAATTTATCCAATTACTCCCACTACTCAATAAATGAAGATGATGACATATTAAATAATAAATTATGATTAATTATAATAGATATTAGTGATTTACTACATTATATAATTTTGAGCTACTATTTTAAGGTAATATTGGCAAATATTTTTCCTTACTTACTTATGTAAAGCATTAAGTCAGTTAGCTGGATTTGACAACTAATATGCTAAGTACAAATTTCCTCTGCAGATTATTCAAGTTCATGTGATCATATTTTTTCCAGTCATGAAGGAGTCTGAGTGTGAGAACACCCTGACTAGTGAGACGGATAATGATGACAAAGATGAGACATCGAGGAGGGAGGAGGATGGACTTGACCAGGCCCAGGTTCCGCTCTCACATGTCCAGCCCTCTGACTTCTCCATGGAGACCCAGAGCTCTTCGGTGGAGGGAGGGAGTCCCCTGGAGGTCAGCGCAGACAGGCCCGAGCCAGGTGGGTAAGAATGGGGAGAAGGGGAACGAATGATTGTCCTAACTACAGAAACAAGACCAAAAGTGTAATAAACTTAAAAATACATTGACAGACGTTGGTGTGAGCCAGGGCTGGGTGAATGACTGTCACATGACTGCACCAAGACTCACCTGGAGTCATGTCCCCACTCCTTTGATCTAATATATAATATAAAGAATTTGAGCCAATTAGCATTTTAAAGCAGACATCTTCACACCCAGCCTCAGCTTCTGGCTGACACCTTTGTAAGAATTTCTTTTCTTTTTTTTTTTTTTTTTTTTTTACAATTTTTGACTATTTGAGGCAGGTATCTTTGTTGAACACTAAGTGAAGTGTTTGATCCCAGTTAAGGAATTAAATCGTCGAAAGCCCAGTATATTCAAAGCTGTGAAGGTAAACCTCAGCAAGTACCTGACTATGATCTGACTATGATGCTTAATCTTGGTATTTCCCATATATAGGCTCTGTTTGGGCGACTCGCTGAGGCATAGAAAATTACTGGGTTTCAACTTAATAAATCTAATACTTATTTCCCTCTTTTCAAACTAATTGATTTTGGCCACACGCCTGTCTGTGTGCTGCAGTAGCCGAGTGGGGACTAGAGGCTTCTCTGTGCGTAACCGCATAGCTAGCATCTACCGTAGACTACATGTGAGATATATCTGTCAATATCTGTAAATAATATCTAAATAATCAGGGTTACACTCTCCCTCGCTAAACTGCACATTGGTCTCATACTGTGCTACCCATCATAAGTACATTCTCTGGGAAACACATCTGACCTCATCTGATTCTGAACCAGAGCCTACATCAGACAAAATGGCCTTTTGTAAATAATGGCTTGTCCAATATCTGTGGCTCATATACACTCAGTGGCCACTTTTTTAGACACACCTGTGAAATCTAATGCAACAGCTCAGCCATAATTTTTACATTCACAAAGACAATAATGATCAGTTTTGAACTGTCACTGTCAGAGAGGTATTCATCTCTCTGTATTTGTTTACCAAACAAATACATTAGAAACACATTTTTAATATAACACACCACCACTGACTGCAACCTCACCAATAAAGATATAGCTTAATCAACATCAAACAGACGAACAAAAGCTGGCCATTTTAAGCTTGATAAAGGGAGAATATGTGGCAGAGCTGTTGTACAGGATTGCACTGGATTGTATAGGTATAGCTAACAAAGTGCTCAGGGAGTGTATGTTAAAATATTATCATGCATTGCATTTATTGAAAAGAGTGCAGCCAAGGCACTGTTTACGATTATTTATATAATGTGTGTATGGGCACTGGCAAAAAGGGTAACAGTGAAACTGTATATTGCAGTGCCAAAAGGTGCAGAGAAGCATTCTGGGTTCACCTAAATGAAAAAGTTAGGGGAAACACTGCAACCAGTGTAAAAAGTTTCTCTTGGGCCCTCAATGAGGAATTCCTTTTCAACTGGGAAGAAAGAAGTAAAACAGCTCTGACATGATGGCAAAAAACTTAAATAAGATTGTTTTCTATCAAAAGAGTGTGGTTTACACATTAGCATATGTTTCAGGTGTTGGGTAGTACTGTTGCATGTCTGAAAACATTGTATAAAACCTGCAGTGTTCAATCAGTTGGGTCTGAAGAGTTCAAATTAGCAAATTAAAAAAACAGAAGACAGAAGTGAGCTGACCAGACCTCTGTAGCTTGCTCCTCATCTCTGCTGCAGGTCAGAGGATAGGGCCACATTAGTACCTTTAAATTTACGTCAAATTCCAAACGGCAAGGAAAGATGTGATGCAGAAATTCAGCTAAATAAAGTTCTTAGAGAATATAAAGAATATAAAGTCAACTTCTACTTGCTTAAGTTCACATATAGCTTGATGCACAGTTTTTCTCCACTCTGCTATCTGTACCTGCCAGGTCCACCTTCATCAGACTGGCTTTGGTATCTAAAGGATGAAATTTACAAGTGATTATAAATACCTACATTTATCCATAACTGACTGATTAAACTAATATATTATGATGCCTTAATTGCATTAATATTAATATTATATATTGCATTAATATTTAATCAGAGTTGATATACTGGGAGATCAAAAGTTAACTGTCTTGAAATGAGTGAAAGGTCTGTATTGAAGAACCAACTGCAACAACAGTCGTGTTTCAATGGCAGCTCTCTTTACAGATGATTCTTTCAGGTGCTTTTTGTTGGACAGGTGTTTGTTTCTCTTGAAATTCTATCGGATTCAACTCAGGGGACATACCTGCTCAGGTCATCTTTCTGTATTTGGGTTTTCATAGTAGCATTCTATAAATGTCTTCTACACCTTTTGCATGCATGCAGCCCCATATCAGCACACTACCACCATGTTTCATGGTCAGCACTGTGCAGTCATTGTGGTAGTCCTGGCAAGGTCCACACCAAACATGCTGGACTCCATGTGATCCACACTCATTTATTTTGGTTTCATGTGACCAAGGAATTTGCTGCCAGTGTTTGTTCATGCAGTGTTCTCGACACTGTCTAACCAGTCACTGAGACACCAATTTCCACAGATAATCCCGGTGCCAAGTGCCAATTCAGTTTCTCACTTGTTTAGCCTGTTCCTCTCAGTGTAGGATCATGTTGCATTAGACACAACCCAGGCCAAAACTGGAGGCTGTGGTGTTCACTGGCTCTTTTGAAATCTTGTTCATGTAATTAGCCTTAACTGGAAATCACAGGTTCAGTCACCTGTGTTGCATTAAAATTGTACTTTGGGGTCTTTGTTTTCAATGTAGTCTGTCTAATGTGTGTGTTTCTAATTAGACACAGAATCAAATACCCTACACTCTGATTTCAGGTCAGCAGTTCCCCAGTCACACCTACATCTGCTCTCTGTGTGGAACCTTCTGCCCTGACTCTGTATTCCTGGAAGAACATATTAAACTGATACACTCAGACTCTGCTGGTGCCCAGACTCTCCAGGCCCTGCAGTCCACCTCCTCTTCTGCACCCAGCATGGGGCATGGCAGCAGTGACTCCAGAAGGGGTGAGGGAGGGCAGAACGAGGATGGCACAAGACCGGGGGCTGGTATCGGCATCAGTCGGGGAGGAGGCCTTGTGAAAAAGGAGATTAAAATTGAGGGGGGGTATGAATGTGGAGACTGTGGCCGCCATTTTAACTACCTTGGCAATCTGCGGCAGCACCAGCGTATACACACTGGGGAGAAGCCCTTCATGTGTCCAGAGTGTGGGGAGAGGTTCCGCCATGCAGCCCGGTTAAAGAGCCACAGGCTAGTGCACAGCGGAGCCCAGAGCCCCTTCCCCTGCCCCCAGTGTGGCAAAGGTTTCTCAGTGCTGTCTGGACTCAAGAGACACCAACGGGTGCACACTGGTGAGAGCCCATACGCCTGTCCTCAGTGTGGTCGACGTTTTAAGGAGCTCGGGAACCTGTACACTCACCAGAGGATCCACAGCGGTGCCACACCTTACTGCTGCCAGCAGTGTGGGCGCAGCTTCCGCCATCTGGGAACTTACAAGAGCCACCGCTGCACCCCAGCACAGTAACCAGTCTGGCTGCTACGCTCTCTACGCTCTCACTAACCACTGATACCATGAAATATAAAAGCACGTGGTGCTGACTTTGAGGTGTGTGTCTTCATTGTGTGGCTGTCTGATGTCACTGTAGGAGGTGCTGCTCATGTAGAGAACCAGGCTGGTTTTCATAAGATGCTGCCCAAGCTTTCATATTCTGCTGCATTCATGGCATTTCTCCTCAGGCATCAAGCAACACTGTGTTGTTGAGTTTGAACGTTCATTCTAGACTGTGGAAACAGCAGCCAAAGTCTCAACTCAAGATCCAGATCCTTGTTTGTTAAAAAGCTTTCAATGATAGCTTACAGTCCTCATCAGCAGATAGAGTTTGCTCAGTTATCAAAAGTTCAGTTCAGTTCAGGTGAATTTTATTTATATAGTATCAGAATCACAACAGAAGTTATCTCAAGCCACTTTTCATACAGAGCCAGTCTAGACCATACTTTAATACTATAATATTCACAAAGGGAGACCCAACAGTTCCCACTATGAGCAAGCACAAGGTGACAATGGGAAGGGAAAACTTCCTTTTAAGAGGCAGAAACTTCCAGCAGAACCAGACTCAGGGTGGGCGGTCAGAAATCTTTGAGCACCTACAGTTCTGTTAAAACTGAGAAAACTCCATCTGCTCAAACCTGAGTTGAGTTAGTTTTGTTTAAGAGCTGTATCAAGACAGAGTATTCAGTACTAGCAGTAAGAGGTGTTTGGTGGATCCCGGTCCACAACCAAGGAGGAGGACCTTCCCTTTTTTGAACTGGACTGCATCAATGCTGACGACAAAGGACTGTTACAGTGGTTTTGCATGTTTCAGCCCATTTCCATTCATTTTGATATACTTTAAAGGATAAATCCAGTTTACCATAATTCACAATTCTTGACATATCTTTTTTCCATCATTTCCAAAATGCATGAACACTGTGCAAAAATACAAATCCATCAAACAATTAGTCAGGAAACAGTTTATCCACAGTATCAAACTGAGATAAGGTTAGGTTCTGTTAGCCCTGTCACCCCCTGATTCACTAAGTTTCAGCACAAACAAGTCTTTATTTAACCTTTTATCTCTTTTTTTGCTGTGACCAAGGACCAGCACTACAAAAAACAATAACAACAAAAAAATCATACAACAAGGAAAAAAGAAAGAAAGAATGTTAAAAACAGTAAGTTACATTCATCTGGAGCTTGGTGAAATACAACAGAGAAAGCATTTGAATAGATGTAGGTCTAGATGAATCCATTTATTGGTTTGCTCCTTGATCTACTGAGCCTCCAGTAGACCTGTCATGACCCAACTCTGGAGACGGATGGATCTGTAAGAGGAACACTGGGACATCGTCACCTACATGTGGACTATCTGTGTAACTGCAACAAAAAAGATGTGGGTCATACAGCACTGCTGATTGTCTTTCATCATGATACTGTTTGGTGCTATGTGTAGAGCAGAAAGTTTATCATATAATTTTTAACCAGTGTAATCTAATGTTACAGACTATATATTGGTTATTTTATATGTTTGCCTGTATGACAACTATTAAATTCTGTGATGATAGAAAAAAACATACTTGAAGGAAAATAAAATGCCAAGTGTCTGGTGGGTTTACTCATTTGATCTGATTGAGTCAAAGCCAATTAGAAGAATGACCTGGTTTAGTCAAGCTTGTCTGAAAATGAGTTTCCACGTCTTTAGCACTGTGTTGAAGACTAAACGCGAGAAAACAACTTATCCACATCTGTGGAAGTGAAATGCTAACCATTGACAATCTTCTTTCTAATAAAGAGTTCAGTTTAGTCCTGTGTCAAAACATAAAAGTACTGGTTTTAATGTTGTAGCTGATTGGGGTATATTACAGACAAAACTGCTTCCTGCTCTAAATAGGAAAAGGGGGAGAGAAGGGATTTTGTCAAATTCTCTTGTTTCTGTATGGTGGAAAAGGTTCTCAGTTAATAGAAAGTTGGATATGAAATCCTTTTTTAAAAAGGGCAAGGGTCACATTACTTATGCCATTGTATGTTTTGTGCCTGCTGTGCTGCAGTTTTTCAGAGGCGTCGGAGATTGTGGACCATATCTTTACATGAATTGCCTTTCTTTCAGTTCCCTTTCTAACAGTATTCACTGGGACATGGTGAGAAATCATGAAGGACTTTTTAAAATATGATGAACTGAAATAGATATATTTTCTGTGTTTAGCCCTGGTAGAAAAGCACATTGTAAGGCACGGCCAGCATTAACTGATCATGTCGTCATGTACAGTAGACTAATAACCAGCTTCCGATGCAGGCAAACCCACTGTAACATGCAGATCCGATCTTTGGGGGCATCCATCGTGACTGTAGAGTACCAGTACACGTCTGAGCCCACGGCCCCTCAGTGTTTCCATACATTCACTGATCACTTTGGTCCTGACATTCATTTGGACGTTACTTTGTCACGTACCACCCATCGAAATATTCTCACAAACCAAGCACACACACCCCTAATGGCAACAACACTCCCCAATGTCAGGGGCCTCCCCCAGCAGGATGATGTTCCCACCACACCACAAAAACTACTCAGAAATGTCTCTAGGAACATGACAAAGAGCCAAAGCTGCTGACCTGGGCTCCAAACTCCCCAGATCCCAATCTGATTCAGTACCTGTGGGACCTGCCTAATATTGCACAGGTCCCCCTCCTACTGGGGGACCTATTTAAAACAGATCTGACTCTGGTTCCTCAGCAGAACATTGTATTGTAACAATATGATGAATGTTATTCACTTGCAGCTGTCAGTCGTTTTAATGTTATGGCTGATAAGTGCCAGTAACAGTGCATTGCCTGTGCATTGTACTGGCAATGCACTGGCTGGCTTAGGGAATGTATTTTCCATTTTTTTGAAAACTCCTTACCCAAAAAACAGACAGAGACCGAGACAGGTAGGTAGAATGACAGATGGCAGAGGTTTGTGGGTTTAGAATAAGATAGTAAGATGAGTAACTATGATTTTGCCCATACAAAATGAGCCTTGAACCCATCACCCTACTACCATCTTCTGTCATCAGTGGCTTACTTGGTGAGTTTGTAAATCCAACTCATTATCCTCATCAGGTAAAAATTTGCAATAATGCCAAGCACTGAACAGAGACTCTCCAGCCTCTGTGATGCTTTATAGTTTTTAACAGTAGGGGGCCCTATTCCTCTGCACAAAAGCCTGAGAGCAACTATGTGTTGAGTGTTACTGTGCTATATATAGGTTCATGCTGGTGAACTTCACATGTGAAATAACCTTCAGTGGGACATTCTAAAAGGCTTGAGGTGAAAAAAGATTAACAAGGAAAAAAATGAGTTTGGGTGAGAAAATAGTCCTTTCAGACTCACATGAAAGGCACTGTGGGATTTAAGAATGACACTAAAGAAACAGAACTTGACATCTGGATTTTTTATGCAAGAAATTGTGAAACATCTAGATGATGATGGCTACCATAAAATGATTGAACACTGAATTAAATTCATATAAGGTCACAAATTAATAATGAAAAAAAAAATCGTCTTTCATTCAGGAAGCAAGGACACGTCAAGTCCAGTCAATTTTATTTATGTAGTGGAATATCACAACACAGATTATCTCAGGACATTTTTCATACAGAGCAGATTTAAGGTACTCAAGATGTGCTTAATTTGAATGTGAGATAATGCTTCATTTGATCTCCACAGATAAATCATTGCAGTAAAATATATGATATTCCTGAGCAGAGTGACACTGTAAACACATAGATATGCACAATAAATACAATCTTGAATTATTTGAAAATTATGTAAATATAACAAGATGATATGACAAATATTATCATATTGATATGTAATTATCACATGTAGATGAAGTATTAGTATAATTAAAAGAATATAATGAGTAACACAACAGTGTTAAATTTACAGTGTTAACTGACATTAACGGTGGTCAGTGTTATTTTAATACTTGATTTATCAAAACCAACATCCTTGGAGTAAAATCCTTAAAGTGTGTGGATGGTGTGGATTTTGGTTGTTGCAGGTATGTCCACACAGGTGGCATGGTAGTGCAGTGGCCTCACAGCAAGAAGGCTCCAGTTCGAGCCCCAGTTCACCCAGGGTTTTTCTGTGTGGAGTTTGCATGTTCTCCCTGTGCCTGCGTGGGTTTTCTCCAGGTTCTCCAGCTTCCTCCCACAGTCTAAAGACTCTTGGTGACTCTAAATTGCCTGTACACAGCAAAACTGCCAGTGTTCATTTCTCAACTGAGTGTGAGTGTAAATTAACACTGAGAAGAGTGGACACATATAAACACTTAAATTTAACACACAGTGATTTTGCTGTGTATGTTTTTGATTTCCATTGTTGCTCTCCAGGCAGCCTTTGCTTTCCCGTCATCTCAGAGCACTTTTACAATCAGTGTGCATTGACCTTTTCATTGCATGGTTTTACAGTAGGGAGCAAGGACTGATTTCAAAGCTACTGGTGCATTCAAGAACATTCACGCATTAAGAGTCAACTGCTGGACAGTGACCTTTTTAAAGCGAAGAACAATGCAAATTGCTAATTTTCCTTCTCATAGGATGTCAGAGAGTACAGTAAGGCTGTGTCCTGGTGAAAGGTACACTTAGCTCCACAAGGTAAAAGTCCTCTAAACCAGCAGAGCATAAATCAGACTCTATGTGAGTGGTATTAAGTCTGATCATTTATTTCTGCTACATATAAATTTGCAAACCTGCTGACAATGTGAAGAATACTATACTGTGATGAGAATGCACTGCTCTGGACTTAGTGGGTGTGTGTGCAAGCAGTACGCAGTGTGGCTCCCTCCTCAGGAGGGAGGGTGTCATTTGCAGGTGGTTAGGGCTGCCAGCAACTATGACAGATAGAGAGAGGGTTAACTGTTCCTGTGCTAGGAGGGGAGGTCTGCTGCCTCCTTTAGTTAGCCCAGGGCTGGGCATACACTGGGGCATGAGAGAAGCTGGTTGAGTGGCGTCCCTGGCAGGGAGAATCATACTTGGCCTAACCCTTATCGTGTGGTTTAGGAGACTGACTCCACTGTGTGCAGTGTTATGGATTCTTGTGCATTCTAGGTTTTGCAGTGATATGTTCATTTGATGTGTTTGCATCTCTTGATCGTGATGTATACATTTTTGTAGAACTGGTGTGGACAGATTTGCTATCCCTCAAGCGTCATAGCTTCCTTCTCTCCCTATGCTAAATGAAAAATGAACACAGAGTTATCAGATATTAAAATTAACTCTTACAGTACAGACTTGCATGTTTGGGTGTGGGAACAACAGTCAATATTAACTATGATGACTATGAACACTTTATACTGAACAACAGACCTGCTCATTATTCAGCAGAAACTTAAATTCCTGCCAGAAGTCTAACCTCTTTCAAAAACACCAAACAGGATAATATATGTTTCACCGTATGCATAATGCGTCTCCAAGTAAACATAAAGTTAGCAACTTTCAGATTACTATCTTTACAGATTATTTAGTCTCTGAAAGGTGCTTTCATGCTGCATTAGAGCTGGGGACACAACATAGATCAAATCGTGTAATATTAGTGATCTGCCATTGGCTCAGCTCTTTGAGAATGATTCAGTTACATAGCTCGTTATTGGTCGAGATAGAGTCAGCATGGTTGCCATC
The DNA here is from genome assembly GCF_001640805.2 of Lates calcarifer. Lineage (NCBI taxonomy): Eukaryota > Metazoa > Chordata > Actinopteri > Centropomidae > Lates > Lates calcarifer. The sequence goes on from NW_026118180.1 coordinate 57,091, forward strand.
AATTTTGTTCATCAGATCACTTGTTTTTACTGTAAATAATGGATTAATAATGACATAAAACACTGATTTATCAATTTCATTTCTTGTTAAGATCCAAAAAGAGCGCTGGTTTCCATGATGGGTTATAAAGCCACTGGAAAGATTATAATCACAAACAATGGATTGTTGTGACAGCTAAACAGCGCACTGCAGGACAGTTTTTAAAGTAAGTTTGCATAAATCCATTAGCATCAACATCTGGAATGACACCAGGAGGTTAATAGGCTAGCCTGGCTTTCATGTAGGGTACTGTATGACATTTTGCAAAATAATAACCAGTTATGGTTAAAACATAACATTTTTGTGTGCCCTACAGTCTAATGCAAGTTCTAGTAGATTCTGGCCACAGGAAAGTGCCAGCTTTTAGAATTCTTGGTCTTTCAGAGATCCTATTTCAGACTATTTTGTTCAGGATCATCTATAAAGAAGCAGTAACTAGTAGCCTCATTTTCAGATCATAAAACAAAGGCAAACTGCAGTAACTGATATTCTTCATGATGAGACAGAGGCAGGCAGATTCTGTAAACCTAAAAACCCAGTAGGACAATACACGACTGATCACGTTGAGCTGGTGTAAAAATCCTGTGCTCTGCCTTTACGTGGCAGTATAGGCTCCCACATTTATATTATTATATTCTTCTCTGCGTCCACTTGTCTTCTGTATGTGCCAAACATGGCTGACATAGACCTTGTTGTATGACAGGTGTCACCAAGCTGCTGCCTCACTGAATCACGTGTTTCGGTCTTGCCCATCCCTTCATAACTACTGGCCCAATATTTCTGGAATATTATCAAGGGTACCTCAGTGCCCTTCGATCCAGTTACATCAACAGCACTTTTTGGGGTAAATTTAAGTAGACCCTGTTGCCTTGTGTGACCCTATTGGCTAGACAACTGATATTACCTCATTGGAAGTCACCCTCTCCTACATCACATGAGGCTTGGATCAGAGATGGTCTTCATTTTAGTAAATTGGAAAAGATTAAGCACACATTGTGGGGGTCTACAGCTAATTCTTTCAAATTATGGCAACCCTTCTTTGATCAAAGAAACATTGCAGTTCCAACATTTCAGATTACAGAAAGGGAGGGACAACAACTTGTTTGTGATTGGACAGAACCCCAGTCACAGCCACAGTCAGTTGGTGCTAGATGCAATCATAATGAGCCCCGGAGTGAAAATATGTATGTACATATGTATGTATATATATAGTTAGGACATGTTTTACAATGTTCCCATGTTTAAATTAATTTGTGTGCTTTGATTAGTTCATGTACATGAGGTAAGTGTATATACAGAGAGCCATGACAACAGACAGGCTTTCTCTCCAAAGCATGAAGTGCACTGCACCTACTTCAGTGTTAGGCTGATCATTACCTTGCAAGACAACATTACATTAAATAAATCGCCTACATAATACATTAATTAGTCACTAATTATGACATAGTATAGAACTGTAAAGTATCACAACCACGTCAGGCTCCTTCACCAGAAGATGAAGCTGTCAGGTTGTCCTTCATGTTAACCTGAGGAGCACCACCAGGAGCACACCTGGTTTTCTTCAGCATAAGGTGAAGGAAAGCCCAAGTTATATTTGAATTATGTCAGTGAGTTAAAAGAACATCATTATGTCAGTCTGCCTTACTCAGTCTGACTCTTCTTCTGCAGATACCTTCAGCCTTATGACATGTAGGGAGGTGAGAGTCAGTATCATTCATCGAGTCTGAGCATAAAGCCCAGCTGCAGGAATTCAATAAAGATCAAAACACAGCTGAGGTGAAGACTGAGGAACTGAACAAACATCTGTACAGAGGTGCCATTAACCTGAAGGTACTAGGTCTGTCTTTCTATTTTTGGTACTGGTTTCCAGGGGAACAACAATAGGCTGTTACAATCCATGACATATGTTGCTTGCCAAATAATTATAAGCGGTCTCTCTCTCACTCACACACACACACACACACGTCCTTAAGGCAGAAATGACTTATGTGAAGTCTCATATCACATTCAGAACATGTTACCAAATAAAAAAGTATCCTAGAACGCTGACACACGACTGTCAGCTGCACCTTGAGTAAACCTGTTTAGCTCAGAGGTGAGCCATATTTACATTATAATAACATTAATATCCATTTATACGTCCCACTGTGCCAGCACCACCTAACACAGGAGGTTTCATTTTGCATTCACTATAAATCACTCATCAGTGACTTGTTATAAATGCATGATGTTAATATGTGTTTATGAGAGAGCAAAAGTTACTTACAGTAGAAGTAACACTGGACTGTAAGTTAAAGTTCATGATTTCATTTCACTTACCATTGTACAGTACTTTTGTGGATTCTTGGCTCATCACATGAACAAATCTGCAACACTGTGATAAAAAGATAAAAATAAAAATATAAATGAGTAAAAGTATAAATATCTAGTAATAAATATATGGAAGATAGATGTGGTGTTTCGCCTTAGTTCACTCTCTGCTACTGTCTATGTATCTGCTCCTTTTGAAGCAGAAGGCAGTGCTGTTGTTTTTATGGTGATTTATTGATCTTTTTACTGAACTTATTGTTTATGAGTTACCAACCAGAATTCAAAATGCTCAAAAAGGGACCACATGCTAGCACTACTGGTAAATTTCCTGAAAATGCAGGTTTAAGGACAGATTCATGGGGCTCCAACCATTTTATTCATTTCTACAATGGCACATTTCTTGCCATGTACAAACAAACAAACAAACAAAAAACTGGCAAAGTTATACAGTATAACTTTATATTCAATTTTGAAACAATAATAAATAATCGTATATATATTGTTAGACCTATCCAGTTGATCATATAATACTACATGATGATGTGATTCTCTGACACTCCTTCATATGGTGGTTCAGAACTTGTTTTGACACAGTGACCAGGCCAAGTTTAACACACAGCTGAGTCTGAAAGCCCTGCAGCTTCCAGCTTAGTGGGACCCATTCAAAACTGCTGCTAAGCCAAGTGAAAGAGCAACAGCCTCATTGTATTTTGTGTTCATATGTTGAATTGAGAGGAAACAATATTACTGAGTTACATCTCAGATGAGAAGGGCTAGTATTCAAGGGGAATTGCAACATGCTGCTGCATCACACAGGTTAGGCACATAATAATTGAGAATATTTTCTCTGCCTCATGTTGTCTGAGCATTCTCAGATGAGGAGGGCTTTCAATTGCAACATGCTTATCAGCAGCCACCAAAAGCTACCAGCTGCTCAACGTTTGAACCCCACTCTTTATTTAGCCAAGGATATTATTTTTCTTGCTACATCATGCCTGTGTGCCTCCTCCTGAATCTGATTGTGGCACTGCTCTGTTTGCACCAGTCTCTTGTTGCTGCTCTCCCTGAAAAGTCACATTTGATTTTCATTAGCTCTGAAGATATTTAAAGATCTATCTTGAACTGCAGTGCTGCTGTCTCATTGGGACTGAACACTACACGTCTATAATGTGAGAGTGAAAGCTACTGTAGTGATTTTGGACAGTCTGTGCTCTAGCCTAGGTGGAACCCTATAGATAATCTTAGAGTATACCCTAATGCAGTCTAATACAACAGTAACTGCAATAACTCCTCTTCATGAAGGTTCTAATGTTCTGTTTTTGTTGAAACTGTTTCAGAGAGGTGATGATTTAAATTTATTATCATTTTTGGTGGCTACAGACAAACACCTGTGCCTCCTTGTATCTGAACACCTGGAATTACCAAACATCCAATTAATATTATCATTTAGCATCAAAAATATGTTTTCAGGAACAGAATATTGAGATGGAAAGTCCTGTCTGTGTGTATACAACAGGATTAATTTTAGTAACTAAGTGTACTTCCATTATTACTATCAGTTTTTATTTTTTTTATTAGCTGAAATAAAAGGTTGCATTCAGTTAGTCACTATGACTATGACTGTCACCAAAATCTCTCATTTGTCTTTTTCACTGCAAGACTCCCCCATACCAGGGACACTGCGTGCCAATATCACTGTAACAAAATGACAGGGAGATATGTCCATATCTGCAGTTGGTTTTCTCACCTTGTTACATTTTTTTGATGCAGTTTTTTTTCCACCTTCCAATTCATATTTCCACGGATCCTTATCTTCTCCTTTTCCTCCTCTTACAGCGACAGCTGTGGGTGTAAACGAGCAAATGACAATGTGTGTGTGTGTGTATGTGTGTGTGTGTGAGGGAGAGAGAGAGAGAACATGTCAGCATGCTACAAAAACAAGTGTCTAACAGCACCGAAGGAGAGAGAGCGCAGACTGAGAGTGTGGAGAGGCAGAGGAGTGAGTAGTGGCGTTAAGCAGCTCACAGATCAGTGGATGCTGACAGACACGCAGCTGCTAACAGGCAGACAAAGACAGAAAACAGGATTCTCACCTTCCAGGAGGAGATCTAGGAGGGAACCAGACATACTGGCCATTTTTATCATCACAGTGATGGGAAGACAGCAGCATTACTGCATCTACAGATAGATGGTAAGTTCATGACACACACCTGCAAGAATTTGAATTTGATCATCTGATTGATGAAAACAAGAAAGTCATGTGTTGATGAGCTCAGCTGATTTCTGTTTCTTTTTTATTTGGCATTTACCATGTAAACAGGTGCATAAATAGGCAAATTCATTTTTGAGGTTGACACGTTATCTGCAGCCAGCCCAAATGCTCATTTAAAATGAAGAGGAAAAAAACATCCTCAACAGCATTAAGAAAAGTACTAGTGTTTGTTCTGACCTTCATCTTTTGTATGTGCAATATTCATGTTCATCAGTGAAAACTCATCAGACCTGCTTCATGTAAGATTCAAATCACTGTCCAGAAATATTAACTCATCAATGTTTTTTTGCCCAGAATTTATACAAATAGATTCAGTGAAAATATTATATATAAATATAAAATCAAGTTAGATATCTCATTCATAGCATTTATATACATTCAATCAGTTCAAATAGAATTATTCTGTGCTTTCACATTATGTATTATGAAGTATACATGTTTAGTTTCTTGTTAAGATCTGATCCATATATACCAGTGACAGTATAGGAGGACTGGATTTTACTGCCTCATCTTTTTAGCAGAATATTGACCATAAATATTGATTAATCTGAAAAAACATATCAAGACCTCTAGCGGCCATATTAGTTATGACTCTTGTTCATGAGGAGAAAAGGTGGCAGTAGTGTGAAGATTCCAGAGACCATGTGGGGAGGAAGTTGGGATGAATCGATGGGTGAGTAAAACATCTGACTCTTACAAGGAAGACCACTGTTCACTTCCTGTTTCCAAATGACAACAAACTCCCTTAGCCTTAACAAAGTTGTTTTTGTTTTTTTTAACTCAAACCATGATTTCTTCCTAAACCTGACCATGTAACCATAGTGTTAGATCATAAAATGTGTAGTTCTGTAACACTTTTGAAAGGCACAGACACGTGATGTAATCCTGGCAGGGGTATCAGTGCTACATATAGCATTTCATAGCAACTGGTCTCCCCTACAGGGTTTTTTAAAACCAGACAGCTGATTTTGGGGCTGTGGTAGAGATTCTGTTCAACAGCTTGCAGCAGGGGTTTGCAGCAGGTCTTCATTCTGAACAGCTCCACTGTCACTGGTGGGGTGGGGGTGGGCATGATCGTCTTCAGAAATGGAACCTTCAGACACCTGCTGTTGAGAGAAAGCAGATAATATGACCCTGGCTTTGCCTGGGTTGGGTGCTTTACTGGCAAAGCCCCCAATGCCTATCCCCACAAAGCACCCAACCCAGGCAATGGCAGGGCCCCAGGCGTGCTAGCACCTGGTGGTGCAGACTAGCTCTAGGGACATGGAATGTCACACCTCTGGCAGGGAAGGAGCCTGAGCTGGTGCAGGAGGTGGACACTAGATATAGTTGGGCACACTTCTACACACAACATGGGCTCTGGAACCAAAATCCTGGAGAGGGGCTGGACTCTCTCCTTCTCCAGAGTCATCCAAAGTGAGAGGTGCTGGACAGGAGTGGGGATACTCACAAGCCCCTGACTAAGCGCCGCCTTGATGGAGTTTTCCACTGTGAACGAGGAGGTCACCTCTCTGTGACTGAAAGTTGCGGGGGGTAAGACTCTAGCTGTTGTGTGTGCGTATGCACCAAACAGCAGCTCTGAGTATCCAGCCTTCTTGGAGTCTCTGGATGGTGTCCTGGAAAGGGTGCCGGCTGGGGATTCCATAGTTCTGTTGGGGGACTTCAATGCTCACGCAGGCAATGATGGGGAAACCTGGAGGGGCATGATTGGGTGGAACAGCCTCCCCAATCTGAACCTGAGCAGTGCTTTGTTATTGGACTTCTGTGCTAGTCACAGTTTGGCCATAATGAATACCATGTTCGAGCATAGGGTGGCCCATAAGTGTGCACTGTACGAGAACACCTTAGGCCAAAGATCGATGATCGACTTTGTGGTTGTATCATCAGATCTGTGACCATATGTCTTGGACACTCGGGTGAAGAGAGGGGCAGAGCTGTCAGCTGATCACCACCTGGTAGTGAGTTGGATCAGATGGCGGGGAAGACTGACCTGGCAAACTCAAACAAGTAGTGAGGTTGCGCTGGGAATGTTTGACAGAAACCCCTGTCCGGGAGGTGTTCAACTCTCACCTCCAGAGTGGACCATGTCCATTGCACAACCCAAGAACCCGCTGATAGACACCAGTGGTGAGGGAAGCCATCAGGCTGAAGAAGGAGGCCTGTTGGACTTGGTTGGCCCAGGGGTCTTCTGAAGCAGCAGGGAGATACCGGGAGGCCAGAAGGGCTGCAGCTTCGGCGGATGTGGAAGCAAAAATTCAGGTGTGGGAGGAGGACAGTACCTGGGGAGTGGCAGACCAGGGTGGTGGTCCCCGTTTTTAACAAGGAGTGTGCTCCAATTATCGGGGTATCACACTACTCAACCTCCCTGGGAAAGTTTACTCCAGGGTGCTGGAAAGGAGGCTCAGGCTGATTGTCGAACCTCAGATTCAGGAGGAACAATGCGGATTTTGTTGTGGCCGCAGAACAGTGGACCAGCTTTTCACTCAGGATTTCTGAGGGAGTCATGGCAATTTGACCAGCCAATCTACATGTGTTTTGTAGACTTGGAAAAGGCCGATGACCGTGTCCCCCGAGGGATCCTGTGGGGGGTACTGCAGGAGTATGGGGTACTGGGGCTGCTGTGAGCCATCCAGTCCTTATACAACCAAAGTGAGAGCTGTGTATGCATTCTTGGCACAAAATCAAACACATTTCCAGTGGGTGTTGGACTGCGCCAAGGCTGTCCCTTGTCTCCAGTCCTGTTCGTGGTATTCACGGAGGTGAGGAGTGTGTCTGGTTTGGGAACCTCAGAATCGCGTCTCTGCTTTTGCAGACGATGTGGTTTTGTTGGCCTCATCAGACTGTGACCTTCAGCATGCACTGGGGCGGTTTGCAGCTGAGTGTGAAGCAGTGGGGATGAGGGTCAGCACCTCCAAATCTGAGGCCATCTGAGGGTTGGGGGAGAATTGCTGCCTCAAGCGAAGGAGTTTAAGTATCTTGGGGTCTTGTTCACGAGTGACGGGGGGATGGAGCGTGAGAGGCAGATTGTGTGGATTGTGCGGTACAGTAATGCAGTCACTGTACCAGACCATTGTGGTGAAGAGGGAGCTGAGTCAAAAGGCAAAGCTTTCAATTTACCAGTTGATCTACGTTCCGACTCTCACCTATGCTCATGAGATCTGGGTAGTGACCGAAAGAATGAGATCATGGATACAGCTGGCTGAAATGAGTTTCCTTCGGAGGGTCTGGGCGCAGCCTTAGAGATAGGGTGAGAAGCCTGGACATCCGGAGGGAGCTCGGAGTAGAGCCCTTTATTATGTCTCAGATTCTTTCAGTAAGGTGATATAGTATGTGGATTTGATTTAAAGTGTTTTACAGGAGCAACATTAAGTCATAGATCAGAGATAAAAATGTCACTTAGAACCAAAGACGATTGATCCAGAAGTCTAATGTATGGCCATTTATGAGTAGATCGTAGTAGAGTGAAATTAATAGTCTCCAGAGTGTGTGTGTCAGTAGCAGTTGCCAGAGATATCATTAGCATGGATGTTAAAGCCAGCAGCTATCGAAACAAAGAGAGAAGAACTGAGGGTAGATACTCTGAATGACTCTAATAACTCCTGTGGAATGTAAAAACCTAAAATTCTTGTTTCAGTCTTTGACTGTTACTTCATATTGTTTTTGATTAATTATTTTATTCTTTTTGTAACTTTTTTTAACCTTTGCTCCCACAGTGAAGAGACTATGCTTACATTCTACATAATAATTTTTCTGAGCGTTGACCCATCCCAGTCAGTTGTCCCATGAAGAATATTCTTTCATGACTCACCAGTGTGTTGGCCCCTTAACGAACCCACATCTACACTTTTGGTGTAAAAAGGATATAAGAGAACAAAAATTACAACGTAACCAAATATTCTGTTGTGTATCAAACCTATCTCTGTGCTACACATATGCATGGGGACCTCTAAACAATCAGCCATGAAGAGATGTTGCACGTTCTCCAACAATCAGTAGCATTTAGCAAAGGTAGATGTAGACTGCCAAGCAGTAACTGTGTAGATCTCCACAGAAACACATTGCTACAGCACACATGATGTTTTCACATATCTGGTTGAGTGTGCTCACACCCGGATTGCCTAAACCGTTCCAGTGAGACAGTCAGGGTTTGGACAGAGCCCACCCCAGCTGTTCAGGGTTGAAACAGACCCCTTCATGAAACCAAAAGAAGAGGGAGCAACGGTTCTCCAAGAGACTGTGCTCATTCACCCTCACCCACAGCCCTCATTACCACCAGAATGGTGGGGTACCTCCCAGGCTCTAATTGCTCTTGCAGGAACTGCAGAATCCCCTGCACAGAGCAAACAGCGAGCCTTACTCCGCAACCAGAGCACACTCCAGTGATAGGAATGTGCCACCTTCGTGGAGGGTGCCTGGGCCTTCTGCAGGGTGGAGACAACTAGGAAAGATAAACTGATAGCGTACCTCTGAAAAGTGGATGTCTGGGGAGGAAGCAAAAAGGCCCAACATCTGCTGGTTACAGTAGGGTAGATACTAGCTTATAACCTTGTTTGGAGATAACACAATCTTCTAGAGCTTACACAGACTAAACCTAAGAAGCAGTAGAGATCAAATAAGAGACACCCTTGAGGTACCCTTGTAGGGACAGGGCACCGGCACACTCGTGAGTCATTAAAGAAATTTCTCCACAGCACACTGGACTTTGATGAGTCAGTCCCCATACATACTGCCTATACACACCTCATGAACAGATGGCATTCATCAGGCTGAAACAAGCAATTTCCGACAAATCTGTCCAATGAAGAACGTGTTGTGAACCTCACTTAGAACACCTGAATGAACAGGAAAAAGTAAGTTTAAAGTTTCGGATAAAAATACAAAAATATATTCCATTAACTATCAGATGATTAGCTGATGTTTTTTTCATATTTAATTATAGGCGGCACTTCAGGCTGTGACCTGTAGATACATCATATGAAATGAGATTAAAATAGGCCTCAGCATGTAAACCCCCATAGCAGAGAGTGAAGAGAATGCAAATAAAAGAGAGGATGATGGATTCAAAGCACTCTCCCCCTTACAGTTCATTTTTCCTTCACCATGCCAACAGCTAAATGATAATTAAAATAGGGCGAAGAGTGCTGTGCTCTGGAGATTAATTTACAGTTTGAGGGTGACAACATGCTCCTTCAGGTTTGTCAGCTGATTATAAGTACAGCAGAGTCAGTCTTCCGGGGGAATTGATGTTTTGTGAAGAAAGAAAGATCAAATAATGTCTGAGGGTAGTGGAACCAAGGTAAATGTGCCCTGAGACATCTATTGATCCTGAAAGAACAAATAACTCTCCCCTTCATCTTAAGCAAATCTCTCTCAGCTCTCAGCTCCAAGTCCACCAGGTCCTACTGAAGACATGCAGCTCATAAATAGTCTAATTTAAATGCTTTGTCTTTTTCCTTCAATCAGCTGGTGACTGCTACTCAGAATTTTGATGGGGACTATTTTCAGCAGCGGATAATCCACATTTGGAGCTTTGGTGAGTACCTGGGGCAGTAGGACACTGTAGCATGTGTACCAGTACCCTCTGTTGTTTTTTTGGGATCCTATACAAAGTCTTATTTGGGGGAAGTTGTTTAAGATAGCATGACAGCACAGGAGCTATCTATCAGATGATGTCCAGGGATGAGTGATATTGAACTACAAGCTGTCTACTAGTATAATTCTCTAGTTACCTGTACCATAATTTGAGGCCAGTGATGAGAAAGTTGGTGATCTTGACATTGTACAATATCTCTGCAGCACAAAAGAGTTTTTTTCTGGCAATTATTTCATGAATTAATATTACATGTCAGAAAAAATATGGAAATGGCCTGGAACTCAGTGACCTCAATGGTACGCAGCAAAATCAAAAGTGTTAGATTTTCAGTGTTAGAGTTAAAGTAAAAATATAGAGTCATTTCAACTCTTGTTAAAGTCTATTTCAACTACAAGATAGTTAATCCTCAGACAGTGTCAAGTGTTGATGCAGAGAGTTAAATGACATACTCTGCTAACAACTCTGCGGAGTTGATTTCACTAGGTAGCCAGTGTTATTGCCAGAGGTCCAACATGTCTGTTTTTTCCAGCATCGAGGCGGGAGACCAGCCAGCTATTGTCTTTATTTGTGACTGGACGTGACCAGACAACACTCCAACTGTGACCAGGAGCATTGATGTGTGGACATCTAATCTTAAATTACCCAGTACTATTTATTTTAGTTGGTCGTTTATACCACATATCCCGGTTGCTTATGTAGTGTTAGCTAATCAACTCGCCATGTACTGCCTATACAGTCTACAGTACTGCCTAGTTAATTGAAAAGAATAAACCTCTATCACGTGTTGCTAAGTGAATTAATGGATCGAGTTATTTCAAGGGGAGGACACAGTCACAGCCTGTTTTGAGATTATTCACAGAAGTTCATGCACTTGGTCTGTTTCTGTTTGTAGCACTAGTTTAAAAATATATGTTTCTTTAAGAGGCCACTGTAGCAGTGTGATGTGATGATGGGGGAATTCAAATGAAAACACAGACTTTTATTTTGAAGTGTGCAGATTAGCATTTCTGCTATCATGTTTACACACACAGAGCCACATTGCCATATTGTGTGACCTGTGCTATTGAGGACTGCTGTCCACTGTTGGGATATGTTATGGTGTTTTTGAAATACAGATCAGTTCTACAAAGAGTTAAATATTGAGTTCAATTTTACATACAGAGAGTTGCTGCAAATCTGTCATACTGTGAAGCATTTAACACTTCAGTGTTGTTTTAACTCTATGTAGTGTGGACCAATATAGACACTTTCAAAGTGTTGAATTTAACTTGATAGGTGTTGAATTAACACTGCTGATTTTGCTGTGTGGGTATGGCCATGTAGACTACATTACTATTACTAGACTACAAGTGTGGCAATGGACACTGTAGGAATAAATCTGCCACATATAGCATGAAACAGCTCTGTTTTGGACAACAATGGAGCTCCATGGCAGAGGACTAAGGAATATTAGACTTTGGTAGACACATAATATTTGTTCATTCATTCAGTGTTTTTTTTTTGTTGTTGTTTGTTTGTTTTTTATTTTTATTTATTTATTCTGGCTTGGGTTTGTTTAATTAAGAAAAATACAAAATATTGTCAGACTTTAAACCTTTTGCTTTAAAATGATTTGGTAAATAATTAATTTGGGACAGGGTAGTAGGAACTTAGGAAGGATATCACACAGAAGCTTAATCATGAATTTACTTACAGGGGCTTTAACCCAATCCTGAGATGACAGATAGACTCAGACCAGCTTTTCATCCTGAGTGCCCCTCCACTAATGGAGCAAAAATTCAAAGGCTTCAAGGCTTTTATCTGTTCAGCTGATGGATGTCATTTGCATGAGTGGTTCAATTTCTGAGCAACATTTACATAAAACATACTACTTTTATATGGTATTATTGTAGTGTAGTAGCATACCACAACAGTGGTACCAAGCAGCACTAATGCAACTTCAAAAGGATGACAGCTTGTCATTATTAACCCCCTCCCTCCTGCCAGATGGAGTGGAGCTAGCAGCCTGTTTTGAGGGGAAGACTAATTCAGAAACTTAAGATTCCTCTTCTACCTCATCCATCATTAATGTTTCTGGAGGAGTACACTTTATACAGCCGATGAGCAGCTGTTTCATCTAGACTGCTCCTACAGACTCTCTAAAATCAGTGTAGTTCTCTGATGACAGTGATGACAGACAGGGAGTGGAAAATGCCTTTTTGGACTTTTGACCCACACCAGCCCATCAGATCTAACTCAGAAAAACTACTGCTGCCCCAAATGACCTGCTTGTGGTGCAACTAGTGACTAGTGATCCAACCACCTATTAACACATAAGGGCTTCAATGTTGCAGGCCCTCTTGCATTACATTATGCTTACACTGTAGGTGTGCTTAGCTCTGATTTTTGAGTTATTTTGTCCCATTAACACTAGCCTGGCATTTATCCACTTTGACTCATTTTACATAGTTGAATGGAGTATAAAGCAACTTTATGCTTCTGTTTCAGAGGGAAATCAAATTCAGCAGAACTGACTTTTGCCATGTTGTTGGTCCAGTGCATATGGCCTTTGTATGAAAATTCTCTCAACCTCACCATATTTCATCAATGGGTGGCTTATTTCTCAAGTAATACAATTTTGTTGCACCACTAGAGTTTGAGTCTGCATGTGTGAGCAGGAAAAGACTGAGCTAGACACTGAAAAGGCCAGCTTAGACCAACAAAGACCACACTAGGCCATCCAAAAAGAAAAACATAGTCCATCAAACAACCGGTGCACATGGTTAAATGACCAATGTGGGCCCTTAAAATGGGACAAAGATCCAAAGTAGACCTCAAAATCCACCATGAATCACTTCACAAGAAATATATCACAAAAAAATTCACAAGAAATATAAGCAGAAGCATTTGGAACGGCTGTGGCAACACCCTCCAGCATCTTCCTGTAAATCTATTTTGACCCACAGTTATGTTTTATTCATAAGCAATCTCGAGTGGCCATAGTAATTATAGCGGATGCAGAGGAGGACATCAGGTGAAATAGTGTAAAGAGTGACAAAGTCCACATTAGGAGGAGGTCGAGTTTGGTCAGCAAAACACAGAACTTACACACTCTTTGTTTCCTGTGTGAAAGTGAAAGTCATTGTTGTTCCTTATGACTGTTCCATAACCTTACTGCATGTTTATTATGGTAAACATGACAGCAAAAGCCATCTAACCTTAAAGAAATACACAATTTAACCCAAACCACGATCTTATCCTGATAATGATGTAGAGTTTGTGTCTCAGAGATCATGCTGTCCACCGTATATTTTTGCCTGTCTTTACATGAGTATGTGTGTGTCAGCAGATACCAGAGTATGAGTGCTTGGAGATGGGGTGTGTGGAGCGCATGTGTTGTGGAGGGAAGGGGGGCTGTATACAATAATGTTCATCTACATGATTGTAGAGGACTTGAAATCTCTCATCCCCAGTTCACAGTCTCATACGCCTCCCATCACTTCATCAGTTTTGTCACAGTGTTTAGCCAAAGACGTATAAAATGGGTTGGGCAAAGAAAGGACATGGTGGTCGTTGACATGCTGTAAGCATGGATTTTTACACTGACATAGAAACCAACAAAAATTGAAAATAGGGACTCAATGATCAGTTGATTTAAATATTTCAAGATTTATATTAAACAATTATACAGGACACAAAGAAACACAAACCCCAATTCCCTACCCTTCACTAGACTCAATAGCAAAAGGGGGATACAAATTTTACAACACAATTTACGATACAATTTTCGAAGACCACCTATCAATGAGGGTAGGGGAAACAAATTTCCATGTCTTGCTGTTGTATATTTCCTGGCCATGCCGAAAGCAATTTCCATAAATATGATTTGAGAACTACTTGAGAATCTACTAACTCTTGTGAGATTCCCCAGTAAGCAAAGCCCAGGATCTAACAGGAAGATAAACCCTGTGATCCTGGTGTCGCAGAAGTTGTACCAAAAGGGTCTCACCTTTGTACAAAGTCAGGTGTATGTACTTTCTGTGGAGCGAGGTGCAGTTGGTGGAGGAAATAATAGTGATTCAGTGTATCAGACAATAATTATGGGAAACCTGGTTTGGGGCCCTTATTCAGCAATAAGGAGTGCATTTTAGAAATAAATTTGCATACATGAAGCAGTTTCTCCACATTACTAAGCACATGTAAAAGATACTGCAACTTCAGTGTTGTATTCATTTTCACACAGTTGACCCTGACAATTAGAGTGATGGGCAAACTCATCCAGATACAAATTATGTACTCATTACCCACAGTTATACTATTATATACCATTCTGAAGGTACTGATACTCAGTGTTATCAAAACTTGGTAGTGGAATAATTTAGCTTTTTCCAAGTTCACCTTATATCACGAAAGAACACCATAAGCATTTAAAAGAGTACAATTTGGCAAGGAGGTTGCCAGGGTCTGTTGAGTACAACATTACATCATCTACCATGAGATTCATTTTATGGTTAGTCTGATCTACTCTGAAACTCTTTATATCAGGATCCTGCTTAGCTGCTTTGGTTAAGGTCTCAATAGGCAAGACAAAGAGTACAGGACCTAAAAGGCAGCCCTGTTGGCTCGATCTTCTCAGGGAAAATGCTGTTGAGATCTATCCATTGGTAGTAATTTTGTCCCAGAGTTCATGAGAAAGGGTTTTTACCCAATTAGTCAATGACTACCAAAAATTTAGGTGTAGAGGTGTATCCATACTGATCCACAGAAGAATCCCACCAACTTATTTCTGTAGCATTACTGACCCAGCTGGCAGATTGATTATCTTAAAATCAATCAACAGAATAGTCTAACCATAGCAAACATTTGCAAACCCAATACAGATAAAGAGGGAAAGAATTATCATTCTAGTGTAGCAAATGTGCATTAATATGATTGAACTCTCATAGTATGGCACCACTCCAATGTCCCTGGCTGGCAGCCTGCGTGGTTTTCAAGTTGGTTGAATACAGAATAACTTTATCTGGATAACTTAAAAAGTTAGTTTTGGCTAAAAAATATAAAAATCTTCAAAAATCTCCAAGGCAAAAACACAGGGTTATTAAAAAGAAATCATTTAAGTACTTAACTGTACTTAGTACAACGTAATTTGTTGGTGCTTTGCTTGAAAGACAGATGAATTCACTTAGACAAAACAATAGATAATAACTAGCTATATAAGACTACAGAGATGAAGTGGATTGCGAATGCCTGTAAGTTTATAGCAAACACAACCAAAGGTGCAGAGCCTCGTGACTTGAGAGTTTTATTCCTTGGGCATGGTGTCACATTTGAGGGCCCCTGATGCACCCCTTTCCCAATCTTTGTCTCTGGCAAGACAAAAAATTACTTTCTTTCTCTATTGTTGTCTAAATTATTTATTAATTTGGAGTTCTCAGAAATTTCATATTCGCCTTCCACCTTAATCAATTTAGACATTATACAAGATGAGATATGGAACTTGAAGGCTCTATTACTGGCAAGAAGGAAACAATGAATATAAACAAGAATCATGCATCAGCATATTGATCACATATCTTGACATGAAAAGTGGAGTGAAGAGAGGTGGGCACAGAGACAGGATTTATGATTTTGTCAATCTCAAAAGGTCTGTTAAAGGGAGTGCCAACTTACATGAGTACCTGTAATGGGAGGTCATGGGAAGAGAGGGCCCCACAAAAAGCCTTCCACACTTGGGAGGCAAAGTGGGGACTCCGTTCAGAGATGATGCCAGCCAGGATCCCACAGAGCTGAGTGGTATACCATGAGGTTAGCAATCTCTGTAGCTGAAGGCAGTTTTGGGGAGAGGCACAAAGTGTACAGCCTTAGAAAAATGGTCTATGATAGTGAAGGTGGTGGTGTTACATTCTGATGGAGGTAGTCCACAGCTATATGATACCAGGGGCAGCTCAGGACTCTGCCACCGTCTTTGGGTTGGTCTGCACCTGTCCTTTCTTAATAAGAAGCCTAGAAAGCCAACAGCAGACTTGTGAACTTCTCAGCTTTCACAAATAGTGTGTTTTCCAGCAGCCATCTTAGCACTAATCTGAGTGGAAGATGAACAATTGCAATTCTTTCCCTCGATCTAAAATTGCATGATAATGGCGAAAAGTTCAGTTTAGATGGATAGAGTGAGGACTAAATGGTCACTTTACGAAGTTTTGAAGTGTGTACACAATAATTACTTTTACTGAGTTTAAAACTGTTGTTGAATACATTTAACAAAAATCTGCCAACAACCTACCAACCTGGCTACCTTCAATGCCTTCTGGTACCAGACCCGACAGATCCGCTGTTAAAATATTGTTAAAATTTTTGAGCCAAATTCTTCATTGATAGCTTTAAACACATCTTTCCAAAATTTTTCCAATTTTGGGCATCGCCAGAATATGTGTGTCTGGTTGCCAATATGTGGGCCACAATTTCTTCAACATTTGTTTGAGAGTGTTGTGCCAAATTTAGCCACAATTTCAGGTGTCCAAAAGAACCTCATCTACCTTCCATCTGAATTCCCTCCACACATTCGAATTGGTTACCAGATGTGCTTCAGTACATATTTCTTCCCACATATTGCATGATATGTTTACATTAATTTCATTTTCCCATCTCTCTTTTATCTGTATAGTATTATTTGAATTCATACCCAAAAATATTTAGTAACAGCAACTTATGAGTTTCTTGTCCTAGGTTTTTGTTTGCACTTTTAACAGTAATTCCTCAACTGGCGTAGGCTCAACCACTTTGGCCCATTCTTTATGTTTTAGTAAGAAATCCCTTAGCTGGAGGTACCTAAAAAAATATCTGTATTTGGTAATTTAAATTCCTCCTGTAGCTGTGCAAAAGATTTAAAGTTACCAGCCTCATGAAGTTGATGTAGAATGTGAGTCCATACCTTGACCATTTTAAAACCCTGTATCCAATTTAGAGGGCACAAAGTCACTTATAAGTCCAATATTTGAGAGTGTTGGGATTGCTTCGGGTAGGCCAAATGTTAATTTTATTTTCTTCCATATTTTTAATGTGACTTTGGTCCATTAATTCATATTAATTTGGCTTGAGGGGACTTCTAGGAATGATAAGGCCTGTAGAGGTCTCTCACAAACACTTTTCAATATTGAGCCAGCGTGTATAAGACTGGTCCTGAATCCATATTGTTAATGGTTTTAATTGTGCTGCCCAAAAGTAATATCTCAAATTCAGAAGCTTGAGCCCACCCTTTTCTTTCGGAAACTGTAATGTTTTTAATCTAATTCTTGGCCGTTTTCTCTACTAAACAAATGTTGAGATTAACTTATCTAATTTGTCAAATGTGGTTTTAGGGATGTTAATAGGTATCATTTGGAACAGGTATAGTAGTTTAGGCAGCACGTTCATGCGGATACTTTCAATGCGGCCAATCAAAGATAGGGGGAGTGTTGACCATCGATCTAAGTCTTTGCTGATATTTTGAATTAGACTTTTGTAATTGACATTGTATAATTTTCCTACTGAAGGTGGTATATGAATGCCTAGATACTTAAAGCCATCTGTCAGCCATTTAAACCCACTGTGCAATTTGGCTGTATCAGAAATTTTGCCACTTATATCCATGGCCATTGTTTTGTCAACATTTATTTTATCGTCCAACAAGTATCCATATGTAAAGATGAAGAAGTATGGTATTGTTTTTGCAGGTTCTGTTAGATATAGCAATACATCATCTGCATACATTGAAATTTTGTGCTCCTCCCTGTTTATTGTAATCCCTTTTATGTTACTATCATCCCTGATCAGCTGCGCTAGCGGCTCAATACTGATATCAAACAGTAAAGGAGATAGTGAACAGCCTTGTCTGCAGCCACGTTCTAGGGTGAATCGATCAGATAAAAATCCATTCACTTTAACTGCAGACTGTGGATTTGAGTATAATGTTTGTATCCATTTGATGAAGTTCGGGCCAAATTGGAAACGTTTTAAAGTTTGGATTAGGTATTGCCAGGAGACGATATATTGTCCACAAAAGCTTTATAAAATTCATTAGTATATCCATCTGGAACAGGACTTTTATTATTCTTTAATTTGGAAATTATTTGACGAATTTTCAGCTCATTGATTGGTTCATCTAATCCTCTTGCCATAGACTCAGGTAATTTTTTTACTTTGATATCTTTTAAAAATTCTGCCAATTCCTCCTCATTTGTACAGGGTCTTGTAAAAATCTGTAAAAGACTGTTATTTAATCTGGTTTTGTGAGAGTTAAATTATTCCCCTTTAATTTCTGTACTATATTAGATGACTGTTGTTTTTTGGGTCTTAGTGCAAGTAATCTGCTCGCTCTGTCTGTGTATCCCTGACGGGTGTGATAAATAAATTACCTTGTCTGCCCAAAACTTCTTTAGTTTCTTATGTTCAGTATCTGAAAGGTGGGTTTCCTGCAGAAAGGCAATCTGGCAGCTATTTCTTTTTAACTGATTGAGGATTTTCTTTCTCTTTACAGGGCTATGGAGACCTTTAACATTATAGCTTATCAGTTTAAGAGGTCCTATATCTTAGAGGTGTGGCACGGCTTTAATTCAGCGTTTGGGTGGAAAACTGCGTGAGTTGATATAAGTGAGCATATGGAGAGGAGTTGTTGGATTATGTAAATGTGAAGTAGTAAAATATTTGAATTTCTATACACGGAG
Organism: Lates calcarifer; assembly: GCF_001640805.2. Classification (NCBI taxonomy): domain Eukaryota; kingdom Metazoa; phylum Chordata; class Actinopteri; family Centropomidae; genus Lates; species Lates calcarifer. The sequence goes on from NW_026118180.1 coordinate 75,983, forward strand.
AAAGGAAAAAAGAATACAATAGCATAAAATACATAAATAAAGAAAGTAAAGGGAATGGCCTCAAACCTACAAGTGTGTGTGAGTATGGACTGGACTCTACATGTAAGATAACTGAAAGTTACATGCAGAACAGCAGCATATGCCTGATAATATTCAAGCTTTGACAGAAGATTCTTATTTCAAAGAGGTATGAAAACAAAAACCTTCACTGATGCTCTTATTTTTACTAGATCCCTGGGTTACGACGGAATCTTTACCATCAGAAATGAACATACAACTATGAAAGCCAAGAAAATGTGTATTCTGTCAAATTGTTTTATGGGTCATAGGTATAGCATACAAGGTATACGACATTTTCACACAGATCTATATATAAAGGATACTGTCGGTCAGTCCTCCGTTTCACTGGTTGGAAGGATGTGTAATATAATATAGACCATAGCTTTGGATGCATCCATGAACTCCCGCTCCTTGTTGTTGTTGGAGATGCAGAACCTGGCGGGGTACAGCAGACCATAGCGGACTCCTGGTTTCCCTCGAAGCATCTTTCTAGCAACGGTAAAAGCTGCTCTAGCTCTGGCAACATTAGCAGTGTTCAGAAAAATGGCGATTGGATTTCCGTTGTAGTTGAGCTGGCCACCTCGATCTCTGACTTTCCTCAGTATGTCCATGGCATCTCCTTTATTGTGTAATTTAGCAATAATTACACGGGGCTTGTTTCCAGGTGTTCTTTGTGTCAGACTCCAATGTGAACATTGAATTAATACCTCTCTGTCCAGCTGCAACACTTCCTTAATGAGCTTTGAAACCACTAAGGGAGAGCTCGACCCTGGCTGCTTGGTCACACCCATGATTCGGATATTTCCTCTCCTCATCCTCCCCTCCATGTCCTCACATTTTTCTTTTAACTTTTCAACTTGCTTTTTGAGATCCGTTACCATAGCTTGTGTTGATACAACTTCGTCGGACCACATCGACAGTCCGTTCTCAACAATCTTCATGCTAACTTTCACCTGCTGATTTGATGCAATCAGCGTCTGTTTTGCAATCTACTGACCTCGCCGAGTGGTAGTTAGTTTTTTATTTACCACATCTCACGTGTCAACTTGAGTGTAGATGTCATTAAAAATGAAATTAAGAGAGGTCCTGCGGGAGCTCGGAAAAGCGCATCTTACTCCATTGCGGCTCGTTAGCGCCCCCCACAAGTGTGCTTTTGAGTTCAAAACCTACATAATTCTGACAAACTTGTTCTGAGAGACAAACAGTTTGACTTTAATCAAATATTGTCTGTGGTCATGGTATAACATTATCTAATAGTACAGCAACTAACTGAATAATAAAGGCATACTGAGAATAATCCTCCTCATGAGAATCTCTATGCATTTTTAAGCTCCCAGTACACCCACTTAGGTCTGGAATACTAGTGTCAGAAAACCAAACAAACATGGCTGCCTCAGGTTAGCCATATAAGCCATATCAGTTTTATTCTGTGTGATTAAATCCAAATTTAGTAGACATAGTGCTGTATTTACAATGCACTGTATTTTTAAACTCTGGTCTTAACACCATGTAGAGTTGTATGATGATACTTGCAGGTCATCATTTCATCATCCTTACCATCCAGTCCCATGATAGAGATGGGAAAGATGATCTACACAGTCCTAACAGGAGGTCTAACCACTGTAATCAGAGAAATCATGTGTGGGTTTACCCTGGGTGTGCAGGGTTATTTACCACACTCTAAATCTGCTCCTCTCAGTTGTTGTGGCCTACTGGTAATCAGTGATTCTGCAGAGACCCTGCGAAATAATATTGTGTACTGAGAATGAGTTGGGCATGTGTTTTATAACTGAATACATGTATGTGTTTTTATGCAAATAATTACTGCAAAGCTCCAGATATTGTAGAGAAACATCATAAGGCTTACAAAATTTCTGGTAAATGCAATTGTGTATCAGGAAAACTAGTACAGTGACAGGTTCTCTTAGGTGTAACTAATGCACTTTGATGTTGTGCTTGGTGTCTGTCAGAGACAAACTGACAGTTCTGTTTTATCAAAGGCTATTATAATTCACTTCAAGAGCATAATGTATCTTTTGCTTCTGCAGGAACCTTGTGATTTCTCTGCACTCTGCAATGGCTGCAGGACTCCATCAGAGATACAACATGAGCCCAGGAGCCAAACAACACCATCTTTATATGCACACTTGACGTAATTTGACCTCCTGGAAGGCTGCATTTCAATCAGCAGATGGAGTGGAGAGGTCTAACCCTGCTTTTGATCAGAACTCTGCACTTAATACTAGCAACAGATGGGTACTAAAATGTATATTTAATCATAAATGAAACTGGGATGGTAGATAATTCCCTAGTATCCAGAGTGTACAGTAGGTGCCTTGGGAGAAATTGCTGCATAACCTGTTTTTCTATAGCAAAGAGGAAAAAAATTATCAAGTCTGGACTTAACAATAATATATCTCTCATTAGATGTCATTTTTTGACATCTAAGCCATTTGGGACTCCATGTCTATTTTCATAGCTACAGTCAATTGACTAGCTTTTGCTTGTGGGAAATGGTGTTCTTGAAAGCTTGCTAAAATAAAATTATTAAATCAATAACAGCTCTATGTAGTTTATTAAGAAAAAGAAAGAAAGAAATCACCATTAAGCTTAGTATACACATCAAAAGTGATAATGGATTTCAATGGGAGCCAGGACTATGGGTCCTATCCAACAGGACTGCCCTATAACACAAGTATGGACTATGAGGACTACTACCAGGAGCCTGATGTTAGTAAAATCATCATCCCATCCATCTATGCTCTTGTCTGCTGTATAGGTCTCACAGGCAATGCCATGGTCATCTATGTCATTCTGAAATATGCCAAAATGAAAACAGCCACCAACATTTATATCCTTAACTTAGCTATTGCTGATGAGTTGTTCATGTTGAGTGTTCCTTTTTTGGCCACATCAGCTGCTGTCCGTCATTGGCCCTTTGGGTCACTGATGTGTAGGTTGGTGCTGAGTGTAGATGGCATCAATATGTTTACATCAATCTTCTGCCTGACTGTGCTGAGTGTGGATCGTTATGTAGCAGTGGTCCACCCTATTAAAGCCGCCCGCTACCGCAGACCCACTGTAGCCAAGGTAGTCAATGTGTGTGTATGGGGGCTGTCGCTCATAGTCATCCTGCCCATCATTATTTTTGCAGACACTGTCCCAGCACAGGATGGTGGTGTGGACTGTAACTTCTTATGGCCTGAAGCAGCATGGTCAGAAGCATTTGTGGTCTATACCTTCCTGCTGGGGTTTCTGCTGCCAGTTGGAGCTATCTGTCTATGTTACTGTCTAATGGTGGCCAGGATGCGAGCAGTGGGGCTAAAAGCTGGCTGGCTTCAACGGCGGCGCTCAGAGAAGAAGATCACTCGCATGGTCCTGCTGGTTGTTGCAGTGTTTGTTCTCTGTTGGATGCCTTTCTACATTGTCCAGTTAGTCAGTGTTTTTCACCGGCCTCCAGATCCCATGGTCACTCAGCTTTTTGTCATCCTCAGCTACGCCAACAGTGGTGCAAATCCCATCCTGTACGGCTTTGTGTCCGACAATTTCCGGCGTTCATTCCAGCGCATTGTGTGTTTCCGGTGGCTGGAGTCTGGGCTGGATGTGGAACAGGTGGATTACTGTGCTGTAGCTTTGAAGAGACAAGCGACATGTAGTCCCCTGGATTTTCCCAAGGACTGCATGGCTTCTGAAATGGTGTTTCGCAATGGGACATATACCTCCCGTACAACCACAGTGTAATATTCGAGCAGAGCAGGACCTAAAACAAGTAGAAGCCACACCCTAAAGAGAATTTTCTCAACCTTGGGGTTGCACAAGGGAGACTGATATTTAATATGTTTATATACTTGTGACAAATAACTAAACTACAAAGGTTTAGAAAATATCATCATTTCTATGTAATAATGGACATGAAGACATATACATTTTCTAATGTCGGGGGTCACAGAGATACACAGAGACACAGACAACAAAGCTTGAGAGACCCTGAAGAGCAACTAATGGATAAGCAGCAAATATACAGTACAGCAACCATGGCTGGCTGACACATATAAATAATTGTAAGGACTCCACTAATATTCTGTTTTTAAGTGGGCAAGGATGTAAAGAATAGTTGAATATAAGCACAAAATGGTAATGCTTATTAACATTTTCATTCTGTGACGTGACTTATGAGCAGCCCTAGGCATTAGAGGCTGCAACGAGCTAATTACAAATGTGATATCCCACATGATTGTCATGATTTAATTTTTCAATTATTAGTTGATGTGTTTTAAAATGTATTGAAATGGAAATGTGTTTTGGTCTGTAAGTAATTCCACAGACATTTAGGAAAAAAAACACAACTATATGTTGTACATTACGGTGGAGGTGGAAGTACCATTTTCTGACACTGACTCACATGGCTAAAGTCAGCACAGTAACAGAGCTGTGTCATAGTCACCACTTTGCTGCCCTTAGATTCTCTTTTTAAACACAAATGCTATTTCCAAAGATTATGTTTTGGCATTTTCACTATTATTTGATAGATGATAGATGAGACAGGAGAGGCAGGGAGGAGAGATGAGAGTGACATGATGACATGATGACAAAGCTGTAAGGACTACTTACAGGGCTTACAGGGCGGTTGTGGCTCAGGAGGTAGAGCAGTCGCCCACCAATCAGAAGGGCGGTGGTTCGATTCCCAGCTTCTCCAGTCTGCGTGCCGAAGTATCCTTGGGCAAGATATTGAATCCCAAATTGCCTCCGATGTGTGTGAAGAAAAGCACTCTTCAATAAGAACAAGTGCTGTATGAATGTGTGTGAATGGGGTGAATGTGATCTGTAGTGTGAAGTGCTTTGAGTGGTCGAAAAGACTAGAAAAGTGCTCTATAAGTACAGTCCATTTACTTTAATTCACTAATTATGTTCAGTTGGTTCTACTTGTCTATTTTTCTGATTGTTGTTTTATAAACAGTGTTGGGTCTTGCTAAGCAATTTTGTTTATTGTATATTTACAGAATTTGACATATTTATGTAGTTACCCCAATGATTTATTATTGTCATTCTTGAAGGAAATGTATCTTATTTATTTCAAAATCTTTCATCAAGTTTTCTTTGTGAATTTATTACATGATTACCAATGATTAGCTATAATTAACATCAAATCAACACATTAAAAGTTCTGATTTTGGTTCCATAGTATCCAAAAGTTTTTAAAATTTTTACCTCAGCAAAATAAATGTATATCATCTGAAAAAAAATGTTTACTGTATGTTTTGAATACCTATATGTATGTGAAAAATAAATAAGGGACCAAATGTAAGCAATGAGCTAAAAGGAAATTTACGCCCTATGAGGTGTTATTAAGCATTATATATACAGATCAGCCACAACATCAAAACCACCTGCCTAATATTGTCTAGGTCCCCCTCAGTTCTGACTTGTCTGGACATGGACTCTGGGGGTGTCCTGTGGTGTCTGGCACCAGGACACTGGGGACAGACCCTTCTAATTGCAAGGTGGGGCCTCCATAGATCTGACTTGTACTGGATCATCCCACAGATGCCAAATCAGATTGCAGTTTTGTGGTGTGGTGGGAGCATCATCCTCCCTGATACTGGGGAACAACAAAGTTAAGGTGGGTGGTACGTGTCTAAGTAACATCCAGATGAATGTCAGGACCCAAGGCTTCCCAGCAGAACATTGTATGTAAGGACATGATCAATGTTATTCACTTCATCATCTTTTTAATTGACATTGTACAAAACAGAAATTTTACCACACGCTGTTCATATCTCAAACCTTTAAGTGTAATTGACCTTGTCTATCTTATATGCAGTTCTGCAGATTTGTATAACAAAGGTAAACTCAAAATTCTTGACAAAGTGAATTTCTGGGTAAGGTGTTAGTATGCCAGTAAACAAGCTTTTTTTTCCATTAACACACACTAATAATAATACTAATAATTTATTAATATTTTGGGTGAATAACACCCACATAATGAAAAGGTACACTTTGTGTCATTTTCTCAAGGCTTTTAAATAATGTTGGATTCTTCCCGTGATGTTTCTGTATTTGCTGTATCTTGTTTTGTTCAATATTTGTTGCTGTGTAAATGTGAGGTTTGTCTGAATTCATGTTTGGTAATTACAAAGGCTCACAAAACTGTTCATTTCACTTCTGGTTTCTGTCATTTGGTCTGTTGCTGGTTTCATGTCTCTTGAAGAAAAATGTATTAATGCAATGCTAATTTTATCTTTGAACCTTATAACAATAAGTTTAAGTGTCTAGGATCAAAAACTCAGATCTTCATCAGGTGTCACATACATATGGACAAACAGCACGTTCACCATAGCTAATCAAACATGGACATGCATAAGCTCTCCCAGGCCTGGCCACACCCATACCCACTACCACCACCTTATTATTCCATAATACATTGAAAATACATACATAAACATATACATCAATAAATAAATGAATAAACTAAGTTTTACATAATTTTACAAACACTTACATCAAAATACAAGATGTCCAAGAGCAACACCTTGCATTGATCAGGCACTAAATTTATTGTGCTATAAAAATATTCTTACCCATGCTTGCAGGGAGGGTAATCTGCCTCATTCTGTTGCCACAGCCACGCCCAGCACTCCATGACATAAAGGACTTCATTGGTGATGCCTCCTCAGACACATAGACAAATAAGAAGAAAGAAAGGCAGGAAACACAGACTCACCTCTACCTCCTCTTCTTCAGCTTGAGGGATGGTTGTGGTGCTGCTTCACTGGGCCCTCTTTGCCCTTCTCTCAAACATTTGCAACCTAGAGCGCAGCTCTCATCAGGAGCTGATCCTGCTCATGCCTCAGTTTGTCAATTTGCTTTACCACCTGGGAGGTGTAAGGTTGGTTGTCCTGAGCTAAGCCAACAGCTGTAGGATTGTCCAGTGCTTGGCCAGACCATGGAGGACCACTGCTGAATGGAGTGTTCATGTGTGTCTGTCTTATGTGGTGATCCAGCTGGGTAAGCAAGTAGGTGCTCCTACTGACAGGACATGGGAAGGTTCAAATATTAACCTGGCCCTCTGCCAAAAGGATGCACTGCTCTTCCTTATTTTCCATATTGTGCATGATTTTGATGTGCATATTTAAAGCACTCAAATTTCTCATGCAAAGTGGGCAAACTGGCATTTTGATCAGATTTTTTTTTATTTACTGTTAGTAATGATGAGGGTGAAGCTATTACAAAAATACTACACTACATTACATTACATTACCACTCATAATTGATACAGTTAATTGATAACTGCATTAAAACACACATCCCATAATAAGCGTGTTGAATTTGAAGCAGTAGCCTGCCTAAAACATTTACTATCATATAAATGTATATGGAAAACTGCTTACAATTAAATGCACATTCCAGCACAAAGTTGAGAATTTTTGTTATGACTGGGAATATGTGTGAAAAATTAAAGCTTCTCCAAACATCTTGGTTTTCACAGCACTGAATTCTGAAGGTGTGAGTAGTACTATCCAATTTTCAGCCTCCTAATACATTTCAACACATTCCCCACCTGCTTGGCTTCTTGAAGAGTTATGTCTTTGCTGTGAGTCTTCAGTGGGCTCCTGCCTTTGTACCAACACCCACCAGTCTGTCGGGCCACGAAGCTGGCCTCCTGAGCAGCTCCACCTGGCTTTCCAGGCCCCAGGCTGCCCACTCGAGGTATCTAGCTCCCTGGCTCCTAAGGTCCAAGGTCAGACACCCAGTTCTCTGTCCTTCGGACCTCTTACTGGCGCATTGTCACTCCCTGGACTCCCCACTCACCTGGCCGCAATGTGTCCTATGGTCCTCCAGCTAGTCGTCATTCCCTGGTCTCCACACTCACCTAGCTGACAAGTGTCTCCTTGTTTCTCAGACCCTCACTGTTCCCCTCTCATCCTCCCATTAAGTACTCTTATTATATAATTATAGAATTATTATCCATTAAAATCACTTACCTTTACTTATAACCTATGTTCTTGCCTGTGTCTGCCATATAGTCCAAAACAAACTGCAAACTAAACTTAATAGAACCCATTATATAAAAACAGTAAGTCTGTTGAGGCCATGATTTTCATTGATTTACGGGAAGCTAATGGAGTTAGTAAAGAATGTCCCATAGCTGTGAGGAGAAACTGCTTTAAATCACTGCTCAACAGAGAGTACTGAGCTACTCCATCCTGGCATGGTTTGGAAACTGTTCAGAGGCAGACAGGGCAGCTCTCCAGAGGGTGGTCGACAAAGCACAAAAATCATTGTAGCCCTATTTAGAATTGATTTTACAAATTAAGAGTAACTTCAATACATTCATGGAGTAAAAACATTCAAAAAAACCTTGACTCTGTGCATTATAAACTGATGACTGGTCACAGCCGATCTCTAGCCAACAGATGAGAGGAAAATTTGAATCCCTGGTCACTCTGGATGACTCTGGGGATGCCAAACACAGATATCAATTGTGTAAGGACCCTAACCAGACCTTGAGCTTTGACACATAACATTTAACAAAAACTGGTAACCAGACCTCACACAGCACAGCAGCCTGACACAATCAATAAAGCTGACTGGAATAGGCTGTAACAGAGCTGGTTTAATGACTTTATTCATTTTACCATTTAGCTGACAAGTACTACATTTTTAATGTGCAGAGAAACACCCTTTGTCGGTCTTGGTCAGAAGAAATGACATAAATCCTGTCATATGTTGTCCAGACACCCAAGTGCCCTGACCTATCAGGAATGAGCCTTAACACATGACTACAAAATTTGAATGGAACTACAACTACACTGGCTTTGGAGCCTACTCTGCTAGTTTGATCAAGTTTGATTTTATTATTCACTAATGAAGGGATTTCATTCAATTTAATGTAAGTTAATACATCAGATTTTTGGGTCTTTCCCCTCTCATGCATGAAAGCCATGCAGGCTACATGTCTGCCCAAGAATGCCTAACCAGAGGTCTGCAGACTTACAAAAGCTGGACAACTGAGACACACAATTAGAAGATTAGAAGAACATCACTAGCTTTGGCTTCCCACCAGGAAGGTTTCCAGCAACAACACCACAGCTCAAGTAGGTTTAATCAACTTATTTGTATCCATTAGTTGAATAGCCATAAAATACACAGCCTGAACATATTCTCTCCCACCATTTCCCATTTCACCTAATTGCTCATTTTTTTCAGCTAATTAACATTGCTCATTGCTTTACTTTGCATCTTAGTCTAATTGTCAGTCATTGCATTTATCCTGTGTTGGCAAACAGTGGTTAATAAATCTTATTAATTTGGACCCAGTCACTTCCTGTATGTTCTTTTAGAATGGAGAACGGAGATTCATTGAATCGGGAAGTCATGGCCTCTGGTATGAGACTAATCAATTAATATTAATATTCTTTTTGTTCCTCTTTGGAACTAGTTCCCTCTGAGAGCTTTTCTGAATAAAACCACACTTATGTCCTTGGGCCTGTGGTTCATGCAGCTAAACGTATTTTTCATTTTCAACATTGAGTTTTTCTTCATCTATTGTGATTGTAACAGCTACATCAGCTACATCAGCACAGACAGAAGAAGAAAGTGAATGCTTCTTCTCTTATAAGTTCATTCTATGAAAGTAGGAGAATCATGTTAGTTCATCCCTGTGGGCTTAAAAACAGGTGTAGGTGTTCTGATATGCATCTTACACTGCCTATGTTTTCCTCACAGTAAAAGCCTCCTGTGTTTGCCAGTTGAACACTTTTAATGAGAAGTAGCAGCAATAGGAAATGTTGGGTTACCTTAAGCAGTGAGGCTGATATCTATAAAGCAAAACTACAAACAGTAACTTTGGATCATGCATGCCTCGTTTCCTGTGCATGGGAAAGTAATTAGAGTGTGGGAATGGTGGGCTCCACTGCTGATGATAAAAAAGACTATATAGAGAGGTAATTACTAAATGTACATTGAATTGCAGACCATAAAACATAAACACAGGAGCTGTTTCATTAAAAGCTATTAGAAGAAGACAGACATTTTCCTCCAACACTGTGAATCAAAGCAGTATTTGGCATCAGTCATGTGAGCTCTAGCTGAACTGGAGCAGTATTTTGACAGCTGTTTAGGTCGTCCTCCAGGAAGATATACAGAGCTCCAGCCCCCAATACAAAGTGTATTGACATGTTGAAGGCTAAAGGAAATCAAATCCATGACTTTACATGAACATCCACATGCAGGCTAAAGACTGATAAATTCTGAGGAAACACATGCAAAACACATACTGCATTGTCGAGTATGTCATAATTTGCTGGTGCATTCTTTGTGCGCAGTGAGAATTACTGACAGCAGGATGTAACAGCAGGTTCAGTAAGAGAGGGATAGTAAAGCTTGACTGTTCTGTCAATTTATGTCACAGTTCCTGTTGCTGACATAAATCCATCAAGAGGCATGTTGCAGCTTGAAATAGTCAGAGATCTTATATCAGTCTGAGGCTGAGAGAGGCTCAGTCCATGTGTTCTTTTATGATAATGGCCCATGTGTTACTGACTGTCGTCAAAAACTGCACCTTTTGGAGCCTTTTATTTTAACACAAATTTTATGCTTGATGCTGTGTTTCCCCAGAGAGACCTAATATATCAGACATTATACAAACCTCTTAAGGCAAGTGTTGTGGTTTTACACTTTTTGTTAGAACATTTTATGACAATTAATGTCCTTAATGTCTCACTAAAAAAATTGGATTTTTAATGATACACATTTTAATGAGACCTGGGACCATGTTCCACCCAGTCTAATTGATTCACTTTATTCAATTAAAGCCCTTAGGTCATACTGCTAACACTATTTGTTTTTTGGTGTCAAAATGTCAAAACAGTTTTTCTCCAAATTGGTTTGGTGGAGGTTTAGAAACCATGTTTTATTTCATGCAATTCAGATAGTAGAATATATATAGTAGAATATGTACATTTACTGTACCTTTGTTATCTTTTCCATATAAGAGAGGAAACACAAGCAACATTAACATTAGTAAAGAAAAAATGAAATGAAAGAATTGCTCTACCTTAAGAACAGAGTCTGAATTACAGGTTTCCTTCAGTAGTCTCATTTACAATATACTATACAGGAAGCTTTGGGAAGTATTTATACAGCCTCTCTTCATCTCCAGCATGAACACTACTGACATTTGAGAGCACATATTTCATTATTTCATATAGTTTATTTTAAAGGATATGTTTGAATTTTTTTAAGTCTGTCTTTTACAATACTTACATGTCTATATGTGCACTTAAGATCCCCCTTAATGGTCTTTCAAAGTAAGTGGCAGGGGACAAATAAGGTGGGTGTCTAGCAATATCAGTCATTACAGTAGCTAGAAAAGAACTGCAGTAGTAGTAACACAAAGAAGGAATTTCATACAAAAATAAATAAATAAATAACCACTCACTTACTTTAACAATGTAAGATGCCAAAGCAATACAATATCTGCTCACAGGTACTACCTGCAGGGTCCACTGTGGAGTCAGCTCCACTTTCAGGTAATGCATGTGAAAAAAACAACATTGTAATGGGAAAACTAATTCCTTACATGTAGCATGTATATTGATTTTGTATATATCTAGTCTATTTACTACATAACATAGGTATATATGCTGGTGTAGCGACATGTATTGATTCTATGAGTCACAGCAACTTATTTACATACTGTCAGCAGGAGATGATCTCTGTCCATATGGCCGATGCAACAGTTCATAGAAAAAGACATCATTCAGAATTTCCCTTTGAAGAATAACAAAAGTAGCATTTTAATACAATCAGATGAATTTAATATTAAAATCTGACTACTGTGGATATTAGATATGACACAATAGGCTGATGTGTGTTGGGGCTATTCACAGTAACAGAAATTTTGACCAGGGGTGCTTAAACGTTTGCATGCATGGGTGTGATGGTCAGATTTTCTCTTTCAAGAAGTTACAGAAATTGTTACACACAGCTCCCAAAGATATAGTGGCTTTCAGACACTGTTGATGATCTAACAGCCACTCTGAAGCATACTGAGACTCTTATATAAGCACACACACACAGCACACATTCTCTACTCAGTTTACATGGGGATAAGATTCCAGTACCTCCCTAACCAGGAGTGACCATGAATAATTTGGAAATAATTTTATCTTTTGATTTAGTCTCGTTTTGTGCAGCATACAGTTGTTCCTAACTGTTCTATTTGTTTCTGCAAATATGCAAGAATCTCTTTAATGCAGCAGTGCAACCAACAGGACCATGCCTCGTGTCAACATGAATAAAGTAACCTGTCAAGCTAGATGACATAAGGAACATGAACAGAACAGGAAGAACAGAACAGTTCATCTGGCACATAAATGATGAATACTTTGCCTCTGATTACAGCAGCATTGCTGTTTGAGATTAAATCCACAGCAGAGCCATAAAACATAAGCTATTTAGAGTTCTAGTATGATGGCCGATGGCCTTTTAAACTTTGTGTAATCATTATCTGCACCAACCTTATATATGGGTGAAATTAATCTGCACTTGTCCCAATGGCAGGTCATTAAAAGGGCATGTTGAGTGGCCAAACATAGTTCAAACTCAAGATAAGATTAGCGTACAGTGCAGTTACCACTGAGCCCATGAGATCACCCTCATCCAACTGCAGAGCTGCAGTCCCACCACTTTCAGCACTGATATGTGTCTCTTACAGGTAATGGTGTAAGTGTCATCTAGGGGCAAGGGAAGTAATTGCTGCTGTGCTTTAGTGGTTTGTGGCCACCTGCAGGCAATGGGTTGCATTTTTTTAAAAATAATTGCTGCTTGTATTTTTTTTTATTTTTATTTTAAACCTATACTTGTGTTAACTGAAACATATTCTGCTAAATACTGAGAGGAGTCCAGAGTTCCCATGACTGTTAAAATTATCATGATTTTGTTCTTAGGCAAACATAATTTACACAAACAATTTTTCTGGACATACAAAAGACTTTTAGGACATCCAGCAGAAGGTAAGGCACCTCTTTATTATACTTTAGCCATGGCCACAACAGCTGAAGGTCAAAGTTTTCCAGAAAAGTGAGTTGAGAGTTGTAGCTGCCAAAGTTGGAAATCTGCCCAGGAGAGCCTCTTGTGTGTTTATAGAAGCAAGGTCAGGGCAGACGAGGTATTCTCTCATCAGTGATAACTTCTCTTGGAACTGCTCCTCGGACAGTGTCTGGACCATTGTCTCATTCAGGGCTTATATTAACTAAGCAGGCTTGATCCCACTCGTGTCCCAGTTCTGCTTTTAAATGACTGGATTTATGAGTGGCACAAAAACTAAATCCTCATCATCAATGGGCTCAGGTGCGTTTGCATTTGCAGAGCTGCCGTTATCAAAACCTTCTGGTAGCTAAGAAAAAGCTCCTCTGCACTAAACCTGATACCTTGGTGCTGTCACTGTGACAGTAAGCTATTATAAACAGACTTATGTATCATTGTGCCTCTGTTAATTCATGGTAACAGTGAGACATGACATGTTAAATGAAAACATATCCTTACTCACTAATGTTTGTTTCCAGCATGATGTGAATAAAAGTGCCACTCTCACATACCTCAGGTGTCTATCAACCCTATAAACTTTATACAGAAAACAACATCTCACACGAGGCTCATAGAGTTTTGGCATCTCGTCTATTTTTCACACTTGCTGGTGTGTGGTTCCCAGCAACAACAGACAGGGAAAAGATCTGTTGATACACATATTGACATCATACCAGAAACTGAGACCTTTCACTAAGCCTGTGAATATTCTCATTCATCCAGGTCATCGTTATCTCAAGGAAATTTCAATCGAACACAACTGGACTTAGTTATTGTTTAGGAAGATGTTTCACCTCTCATCCAAGAGGCCTCATCAGTTCATGCTCGCATATGACCAGGCTGGGACTGGTCCATTTCGGACCTAGTCCACTTCAGTGACTCTTTTCACTGTCACTGAAGGTGACGGGCAATAGCTTGTACACTCTCTCTTTCTGTGTGTAATTGTAAATTAAATTCATAATAAAATTAAATGAAACATGGTCATTATCAATGGCAACTCCATCCAATGTAGAAGGACAGGAATCCTATCCATAAGATTTTATCAATCCTATCTATCTATGTCTGGCCCCAGAGTATATTAAAGAACTTTTTTAAAAATAAATGTTTTTATTTGGCGTTCAATTTCATAAAACAACTCAAAATAAAACACAGAATAAACATAGCCCAGCTAAAATAAAAAGGCACATTTATCAAACCTGACACATTCCCTGAATTGGCCATCACCATATTGCAACTATGAATTCTGGCACCTCATCTACTTCAGATAAAAGCCCTAGAGAGAATAGCAGTTACATTCACATTTACATCAAGGAATGGCCTCCACAGTGTTAGAAATTCAGGTATTTTGGAGTGTTTTAGACAGGTCAACAAGTCCAGTGGGATATGTTCCATTATAATGTTATACCAGCTAGAGAGTGTGGGGCCCCTACAGGAAATCCAATGAAGTAATATATCCTTTCTCGCACAGAATGACAATATCCTGAATAGTTTTTTATGATGTACATTAGCAACTTGTGTATTAGGATGAGTTGATGAGCATCTGTCAGACACCACTATGTATGTTGTCTAAACTCAATCTTCACACAATGATATGTAATCAAAGAATGGAGATAATCTCTCCAGGCAAAAAAAGACTTTTTCTAATGTTCCAGTGTAACTCTGTCTGTACATTATTCGCTTTAAACCTCCAGCTGAATGATAATGAAACCTCACTATTTTCCCTCTCCCACCCCTGCCTCATATTAAGGGAGCTTATTTGCCTCTGAAGCAGTCAGTGAAAAGCAGAACACACTATTTAGTTTTTTCATAGCTTGGTTTGTACAAAGTGGAGTGCAACTCCCTGTGGTTAATTTATAGCAGCGCTGGGTGAGAGTGCAGCCAGCTCAGTACCTCAGGAAGCAGCACTGATGTTTCAGCTCAGTTGACAGTTAATGAATGTTAAGAGGAACCTTCCTGTGTCTGGAAAATCTGCCCTTTGTATTTAGTGTGATGAAGCCAATAAGCTGCAGCTTATCACATGCATGCAAACACATACACACACACACACACAAAAAAAAAAAAAACAGTCAAGTCACAAAGACTATATGTATCGGATTCACTTACAGACACAGGGTATCTTTGGCTCATTCTACCAAATCAAATCTGTCTGTTGGGGAGGAGCATTTATTATCAGCACCATTTAGAAGCTGGTGAGAATATTAGTTATTATGTATGTATAATTTATTTGGTAGTTTTTTTACCCTTGAAATCCCTTCAGCTGTGTAGATAATTCAGTAGAATCCTGTTATTATTTCATAATCTCTTATGTATCCATTAATTAAATGTCAAATCTTTCCAAAAACTTTGAGAAAAAGCTGAATTGCATCCCAATTTACTTTTTAAGGTACAAATTAAGATAAACAGGCAGGTAACTAAATAAAAGAAAAACCTGAATAAATGAGTGGAAAAACATAATGAATGTAGATGTCTCCACACAGGTGCACTGTTTGGTACAATTAGGCAATTAAAACACACTGTGGTGCAGTGTGTTTTAATTGCTTTGGAGTTGTTTTGGAGTTTGAGCCCCAGTTTGAGCCCGGGACTTTTCTGTTAGCATGTTCTCCCTGTGCCTGCGTAGGTTCTCTCCGGGTACTCCGGCTTCCTCCCACAGTCCAAAGACATGCAGGTTAACTGGTGACCCTAAATTGCTTGTAGGTGTGAATGTGAGTGTAAGTGGTTGTTTGTCTATATATGTTGGCCTGCGATGGACTGGTGGTCTGTGCAGGGTGTACCCTGCCTCTCGCCCAATGACAGCTGAGATAGGCTCTAAGCTCAGGCAACAGTTCCAGGACTTTAATGGTAATAAAAGGGCTTAGGGTAGATTGGAGGAAGAGTGGTTAAAGGGAATACTCTTTGGATGAAGGGAATCCAAAGAGTGAAGGTACCAGACACTGCGGCAGGGCAGATGGTGGTTGTAGACTCTGAAGGAGAATGGCAATGATGACCAGAGGCAGAGGCAGAGCGGTGACTCGAGGCACAGGCAGAGTTACTACAAGGGACACAGGAGAGGCAACATAAGTGAGGCGAACAACAGGAGAGGCACACTGGTAAGTTTTACCAGTAAGTACGTGAAAGTAGGCCGAGAGTTACCACACACTGTGGCAGACAATCTGGCAGCGAGTGGAGGTGATGACCAGGTATAAGTACAGCAGAGTAATGAGCTGATTAGCGGCCACTGTGTCAGGGCATCACTGGAGCTCTCTGCCTCTGCAAAAAAACCAGACACACACAGGGGAGGAGAAACAAGGGGAAAAACAGAGAGGGGAAAAAAACACAAGAAACACTAAGAAAACCTGGAGTCACAGGCGAGCTGTGACAGTAGTGGGAATCTATTGTAATCTCTATTGTAATCTATTGTAATCACTTGAATTTTTATTGTTACATCATACATCAATGCATTCTGTGAACTGAACTTAAGTCAAGTCAGGTCAATTTTATTTATATAACACCAAATCACCTCAAGACTCATATAGAGCAGGTCTACACCATACTCTTTATATTATTAAGAGAGACCCAACAATTCCCACCATAGTGGCAAGGAAAGCTTCCTATTAAGAAGCTGAAACCTTGAGCAGAACCAGACTTAGGGTGGGTGGCCATCTGTCTTCACTGGTTGGGCTGAGAGAGACACTAGGTGGTGCTTTTGTTGCAAAATACTGAAATATGTAAAAATTACTACTAATACCTACTCTTATCTGCAATCTGCATGAAACCTTGCACATATTAGCAAATGAAAAAGTTATAAAGGAAAAACTTGAACTTATACACAGGAGGAAATATCATATCTTTACATATTTCTATTCAATTGACACAAAACTTGAATGAGTAGTTTCCCTTACCATTGTGATGTTGACTTTCACTTTTACACAAAGTTGAGAAATTTGAGAAATCTACCTTTTCAAAGAGAAACACTTCAAACCTTGGTAAAAAGTCTTCCAATCTGTGTGCTGCTCTAAAAGATTTGCATCATGCCTGAGGTCCTGTAGGTCTGACTTGACTCACCTTAACAACTTGGGTACAAATTGTACCTGGTGGTTCCATGTGTTGATATCTGCTTGCAGGTGGTAGGTTTTGTGTGCATGGACTGTGTGGGCATCTCCAAGAGCACCTGCCATTTAGTTTCATGTAGCTGCCTCAGTGCAAAGCGTACACAATCACCCTGGCATTGTTCTGTAGGCTCCAAGTCTATTGTCTCTCCCCTCTCCCTGCTGAAGGTGTGGTGATCAATAATAATCATGTTTTCACCCAAACACATCACTGGTGTCATTGCTCCAAAACAGCTGTGCCAATCACAGTGAAACATTTACAATATCTCAATATATGGAAAGTAATCATATATTGATGTTGTTCATAGACATTGAACTGTCACTAAATACCCAGAGAATTGTCACACACCATCTTGGTTGTTGTTTCCACCCCCTCTTTGCTAACTCAGTAATCCACCTTGTTACTGTGAGACTCTGCACCTCAGTGCTTTTTTCATGATCTCTGGAGACTTCAATCATGTGACACTGAACACACTACTTTTTGCATATTTGTATTTTTTAAACCTTTTTCTACTCACATGTATGTATTATCTCTAGTATTTGATAGTAATTTTTAAAGTTTTTCTGGGTCTGATTTTGATATTTGATATTATTCCACAACCTGAATACATATCACCTCAAATTTGCAGCCAGAGGCAGATGGTACGGTCACCTTAAAGCTATAATGCTACTCACTGCCACTGGTGCTGTCACTCAAAGTCCACAACCTCCCTGGCATTCTTCTGTAGGCTCCAAGTCTATTGTCTCTCTCCTCTCCCTGCTGAATTGTGCTCGATGACTCCTTGTAGAGAATGATGAAGTACATGCCAAACATTAATGCTGTACAGCTACTTAATTTACATACTAATATATTCTACGTAAGGTTATTCTTTAAGATCTTCTTAATCTGTAAGATCATTGCTGATGTCTTTCCTCTTTGTGTTAACACACACCTGGATGCTTCAGACCAGCAACCTGCCAAAACTTCTGCTTTTATAGAGGTGATCACACTTCCTGATGATCACTTAATCAAGGGCATTTGACCAGCAGCACCTGGTGCTACTTACCCTCTTAATTCATGGAAGCAGTAAGGGTGTACTTCATTTTTCACACTGCTTCTGCATTTTGGCCCAGTTTTTTTTTTTTTCAGATACATTCAGTCAATATTTCCTATTGTCTGCTGCTCAGCTGATTTTCATATTATAATAATGTTCTGTTGTGTTGTAAACATTATTTAGGTTACCACTAAAGCTCACTACCTCACTGTAGTGCTACCATCTGAGCCAAAACAGGAGATCTAAATCTGATCATTGACTTTATAGATTCTTTTATTCCTAACCTATTTGGGCAAACACACCAGAGTTTATTTGAACTGAACCACTCTGTATGGTTTGATTAGTATGAAAATTGTCAGTCAAATGCAAAGTTAATCTAAGGTATTGTTTGGATAATACCAACTATAGAATTGCATTATTGCAGATGTGTGAATTTGCATGAATTCAAAATGTAACCACAGCTAATACTTAAATCCATTTGCTGGTGGTAAGTTGTGAGGAAAGTGCTGTCCCCATCAGTGCAAATGATGTATAGCCTATATTTGCACACAAATTTATTGTCCAGGGTAACATGTATACTTGACATGTGAATTATGGGTATGTTAAGTATGTGTCCTACTGTGGTTATTTCTCTGAACAATAACTGAATGAATATCCCACTGGAATATCACTGTACAAGACACCTATTTTTAGCCATTGTTGTCTCCCTTGCAGTCCTGACCAATAATGCTTATTATCAGGTTTTTCTTGGGAGCTCTTGTGACTCAAGAAAACATAAATCAGTTCATTTAAAACTGCACCATGACCAGCTGTCAGTGAATTTGATTTTCCCGTGTGGATTCACATAGCATACAGAATGCCATCACCAAAACCATCAATCAGTCAAAAGTTACCTGTATGTCCATTTGCACAGCTTGCTTAATTTTAATAGCCCAGTGTGCACAGGCAAAAATGTCTTTCTTCCCTACAGTAACTGTGAAAGTTTCCTTAGTGATTTAGAATAAAAAAAATAAATACAAAAGTTCATCAATGCTGTCTTTTTTCTAGTTGAAGGCATAATAATACTTGTATGGGTGGGTCAGACATTTCAAAGAGAGCAAAGCCACTTTTGAACTACTGTTGAGCCTAGTATGACTCATTACTTATTAAGTAAATGTATTTCCATTAACCTACTTGTATTTTTTATCAGCATAAGAATTCAGTTTCAGGTGACTGTAAAAATGCTTTAGCAGCATTGAGGAGGCTTTACTAGCTTCTGTCATTTCCATTTGATTTGCAAATGGAGCCAGAGAGAGAAAGAGACAGTACACTTCCCTCCTCCCCTCTGTTTTACCTGCTGTCTTCTCCTGTTCGGATCAAAGCAGTGGAGTCTAATTTAAGATGGTAGATCTGGATGTAAACAGCACACATCTGGTTTTAATCTCTCCTCTATCCTCTCTCTCTGCCTCTCTGTTGTCAGTTGACCATGGATTTAATGGAAGCGCCAGCCCTGAAGTCCGCAGGCGAGCTGACTAACACACAACACTTTCACCCTCATGAATGTATAGGTCACATCTGGCAAAAGACATTTAAACACTGGATGATTCAGAGCGAATGTGTTGGGTTTTCAGCAGCATTTGTTGTAAATTGGTAGAACTGAGCTCAGAGTAACATGACCCAGTCCAGGTTATAGTCCACATTTTCTTGGTCACTAACCTGGTGTTTTTCTCATAAAATTGGCTTTTGTTGGTTAATGAGTCATGAGAACTTTGCATCCACAGTTTTAGAGATAGAGGGTCAATGAAGATAAATAGGAAAGGATCCCCCAGAATACATAGAAGCATTCTTATTATGGCAAGCATGATTCAACTCTGAGAAAAGTTGGGAATAGCATATTATGAGACATAATGCACAAGAAAATGAAACAGTAATCATAGTGAGCCATAAGGAGTCATTTCACCATTATGAGATCAACTTACCAGGATGAATGGTGCAAAAGGGGCAAAGAGGAATAGACAGCTAGAAGCTGTAGGAGGCCAGAGGAGAGAGTGAGGGTGAGATGTTAGCACACGAAAAAAGCTAGAGGGCTGTCACAAGTCGGAGGAGAGGTTTTCTAAAAATTAACTGTGTGTACATCATACGTATCCTGACAGGAATTTCAGTCTCCCATGAAGTGTAAATTCAACATCCTCTGCAATAGCTTAGTAAAAACCAGTCTGAAATCAACAGCATGATTTAGAGACTGAGTACAGGTTTACTCTTGGCTAAAAGCAGGTGAAGGTCAAAACCAAGCAGGCAGGAAAGCTGAGGTTAACTTAGCAGGAACTGATGGCTAGAACCTTATGGCAGAGGCACATTTGACAATGTGGCAGAGAAAGAGAGTGAGCCCCTAAAAATACTGATGAAGAAAGGGGAACAGGTGTTTAGGTGCGTAGGCTAAAGTCAAACGATGGGGAATAACAGGGTAGGTGGGTGTAGCAGGATCTGCAATGACATTAGTATATAGTAGAGGAAAAGACAGGCTGCGTTTTGAGTAATTTAGAAAGGTAATGTCTAAAGTTAACAATGATCAAAGTGTGGAAGCAGTGAAAACACTGTAGAGCACATTTTAGGAACAAAACGGTAACTGTAATTAAAACTTCTGAATTAATCTATTGCCCCAGTGCATGATGGGTGGACTGTCCAATATACAGTACGTAGTTCATGTTACTACAGTTGTCACTCAGCAGATCATTCACATGTTTATAAAGGAATTAGCATAAGAATAAGTGCACACTGTTGCTTAAGATAACTTTGTCTAGTATTAACAAAGCTCTCCAAACAACAACCCCCAGCGGTCAAAGCTTACAGTATGTGACAACAGATCTTTTTCAATACAGACTGTGTTAAGTTCGGACACCAGACTTGGTAGTGTGAACTTAAAAATGTCAACTCAGGAGTCCAGACTCTTGAGGACAGGACAGTGTTCTTTCTAATATCAGCAGCTCAGCGTGGCACTGATGATCATACTTCACCATGACCATTCCCAACTGCACTGTGACAGAATAATCTTAACTCAAAGATCCACATTTAGGGGTGAAAATTGACAGTGACCATAGCAGAGAAGAAACTCTTGATCACAGATCCAATCTGTATGTATATTAAAAATCAAATGAAATTTCATGCACTACATATGTTCATTTTCATTTATAGATTTATTTTTATTGAAATGGTTATCTGTACATATAAGAAACCTGAAATCCAAAGAGACAGTACAGTTCAACAGTTTTTGTTACATTTAGGCAAGGCTAAAATGGACCCCAAAGCAGACTCACAAGAGAGAGAATGTTAAATGAAAAAAGCAGAGTTTAAGGGGTGAAGGCTGAGGCTGTACATAAACACATTCTGTAGATCATGCTTTGGTTCTTATTCACACACTCACAGGCACACTGAGTGCTTTTATTTCTCTTGGGGTGTACACAATACAACCACAAACACACAATGAGTGCTTGTTCACACAGTCAGTGGGAAAACAATACATACTGTAGATCTCATGCTTCTCCATCCTGACATACACAAGAGCCTTTAGCATTGCAGCAACATAATCTGCTCCATGTTGTTCTAATTAGAAGACTATAAGAAGAGATGCACTGACAATATACAATGTAACCAGATCTCTCCTCCCTCTAACAACACATCCTCCTCTCTTCATTGCTCCCTGCTGTCCTTCTCTCCCTCTTGTTTTCTTCATCTTTTCATTGTCCTACTCTTCTTTTTTTGGTTTCAGAACAGCACGTTCTTAAAACAAAACCAAACACAAATATGTAATTTCTCACTGCTTTCCAAAACAAAATAGCAAGGTGCCATCATTTGTCTTCTTTCTAGATACTTTTCTGACTTGCAATGGTTTTGGTTAAGGTGGTTGGTTGGTTGTGACAACCCCTCCATATGGGCACTTGGTGTCCCAGCTGATTTTTTTTATTTTTTTGTTTGTTTTTTTTTTTTTTTTTTTTGCTTCTCTTTTCCAGGCACACCTGGGATTGGTGTGCTCCACCCTATAAAATCTCCAGTTTATTTTCAGTAATTGTTTAAGAGTCAGGGAGAACTGAAAAGTGCCCATTATAATCTCTGTAAGCCAAAAGTGGCATTGTTTGTCTGGCAAATACTTCACAACCTTGAGATAGTCAATTAACAATCACCTAGCACAAACACCAACAGCTGTGATTACAATTTTAATTTAAAAGAACTGAAATTGGGCTAAATCAATAGTTTGTATAGACCTAGTCTTTAACTGGATGTGGACATTAAGCCTTTTAATGATGCTTTAAAAAAAACTGTAGTTGTGATGGTATAAAATTAACACTCATATAACTGTAGCAGTGGAGTGCAGTGTAGTCAGTGTAGCTTAATTTCCTCATTACGTGCTTCACTCCCTCATTACATGTTGCTACTTTTAACTTTTTCATGAAGGTCCAACTATTCTATGGAGTATGTAGGCTATAATATATTATTTCATTTCCTATTTATCATGGAATCAAAAACTGGGGTATAGGAGGAGTTCGGGGGAGGACTTCCGGCAGGCAGAGATGCTGAAGGCTCTGGACATTGTGGGGCTGTCTTGGTTGACAGGCCTCTTCAGTGTCCCATGCAGGTCAGGGACAGTACCTAGGGAGTGGCAGACCAGGGTGGTGGTCCCCATTCTTAAAAAGGGAGACTGGAGGGTGTACTCCAATTATTGGGGTATCCCACTACTCAGCCTCTCTGGGAAAGTTTACTTCAGGGTGCTGGAAAGGAGGCTCCGACCGATTGTTGAACTTCGGATTCAGGAGGAGCAATGCAGATTCCATCCTGGCCACGGAACAGTGGACCAGTGCTCAGGGAGTCATGAGAATTTGACCATTCAGTCTACATGTGTTTTGTAGACTTGGAGAAGGTTTATGACTGTGTCCCCCGATCGATCCTGTGGGGGGTACTGAAAGTATGGGGTGCAAACCATCCAGTCCTTGTACAACCAAAGTGAGAGCTGTGTTCGCATTCTCTGCATAAAGGTGGTGTTGGACTCCACCAAGGTTGTCCCTTGTCTCTGATCCTGTTTGTGGTAGGTATTCATAGACAGGATCTCAAGCCACAGCTGAGGTGAGGAGTGTGTCCGGTTTGCGGACCTTAGGATCATGTCCCTGCTTTTCACAGATAACGTGGTTCTGTTGGCTTCATCAGACCATGACCGTGGACTGATTTTGCCTATGATGGAATACAAGCTGAGGACAGACAGTGCCCTAGCCAAGGTATTTCACACCATCCCCCAAAATGCTACACGTAACACAGAATTAAGAATGAAATAATGGAGTTCATGAGTGAAATAGTGACCAGCGAAATACTTAAAAAACAGGGGATAGCTGCTGAATGCTGAAGGTGGATTTGACAGAGGATCCAATCGGAATGTGCCAATTGTGCTCCATTATTTAGACGAGGATTATGAGGCGCCCTAAAGGCTGCCAGTTATGGCCATTACAGAGCCTTGTGATGCAATAAGTCTGACAAACCTGGTAATTTCTGGGCTGAGGCCTGAGCACACAAAAGATTCTCAGTGAATGTTATGATGGTGCAAAGAGCAATGCCAGGTTAAAGAGGGGGTACACAGAAAATATCACAGGAGAAAGCTGGACAAGAATTTCCATATGTGAACTGTTTCAACCATCAGCTATATATTTTCCATGCCAGGTTAGCTGAAAATAGACTTCAAGCCTTTTTCAACATATTTTCCAGAGAACTTTGTGCATGACGCACTGATGTTGTCTTTTAGTCTATTTATACATTTCTATAGGATGCAGAACTCATTACATATCTGCTTCACTTAGTCCTCACACTTAGTTGAGAAATAATGCCATCCACATCACAACATAAAGCATTTTATTTCCTCTGTGTACTGTTCAAACTAATCAAAAACACCTCTGTCTCATTTCAAACTTGGGTTTGATGCCCATGACACTGGCAATAGCAGTTACCTCTGTCAGAAAACTGTCCCATTATTCATGTATGCAGGCAATCTCTTCCTCCAGTGCCTGTAAATGTTGGTGGCCTGTGCATCAAGGGACATGGCTAGATGAGATGGATGACTAGGTTTCTATCCTCTATGCCCTTGGCCCAAAATTAGAAGAGCACAATTGCATTAAAGACTGAAAGTAAGCCTTTAAGCCTTGTGCCACAGGTCTGGCTTCACTTGTGAGGTTATCTGTTTCGGCAAGGGAATCTAATGGATCACATCAGGCAAATGCTTTGCTCCCAGACATATTGCCTCTATGCACACACTCTATCATGTGTCAGACAAGTGGTGCAGAAAACAGGCCAAAATCTTCTGTAAGATTCCTTATCAGTGAGGGCTCACAATGAACAGGTTGTATAATTGTTTGATAAGGTCAAAGAATGAGTCTACTGTATTTCTGGGCAGGCCTGGACTGCATGTATTCCATATAGGTTTAAAGTGTGAGATGTTCATTATCCTAGGTCTAAACTCCCTTAACTCCCTTGCACCTCTCCCATTATTTTTTCTTTATCATTTATCTCTTCTTTTTTGAACACCTGACTTTTGATGACTGGCCATTCGGAAAGTTTACTTGAGGCAAGAGATTCTGGCTCAATGTTAGATTACAGTGGCATGATAGCGACAGACCAAGCAATTTTTTGATCTATAGTGAAATAGGGATCTATAGGGAAATAAAATGGTCTTATATCTTATATAATATATAAGAATGTAAAAAAAATAACAAGCTTTGGTGCGACTCAGAAATACTATGTAACATTTTCCCAAATATGTATTTTTGACAATCATTACTGTGGAAGGATTACAGTTGATTGAGATTATTGGGTGTAGCAGAGAAATTGATCTGTGTATTGTTGACATAACAGTGATATGACAAGTCTTGAAAGCAGCTCAACAATTGGCCCAGAGGGAGCATGTAGGAGAAGAGGATTGGTCCAAAGACTGAACCCCGAGGAACTCCACATAGCAGGGGAGCTGAGGAGGACACATTACTGTTGATACAAACATTAAAATGTCTATTAGTCAATATTTTTTCCAGGGAACTACTTTGTTTGTTGTTTTGTGCAGATTCTCATTTACCTGATTGTCTACAATGGAGCTTATATTATAAGAGCAAAGTTAGAGCAACTCTGCTAACTTTATGAAATATGCCAGGTTAGGAAATACGCCTGGTAGGAATACACCAGTTTTTTTGTTTTGTTTTGTTTTTTTTAATTAAAGCAAGTGGAGGTGCAACTAAGGTGTGGCTCAGCCCACCAACTTCCCAAATTGACCCAAATTGACCCAGTTGGCTAAATACATTAACATTGCAATTGTACATAGAATAACTGTCCACTACATATTTAAGTCTGAACTTATTTAAACCAGGCACAGAAGAGGAAGAGGCCATCTACAGACAGGAAATGGAGGGGCAAGATTAAGTCAAGGGTTTGCTACATATCACAGGAGGCATTAGTTGATAAAATGTAAGCAAAGAGTAGAAGACAGGGATTTTTCAGAGAAGGGGTTTTGGTAACTGCAGGTTAAAGTGATACCTTTGAGTTTGCATTCACACATCTCATATTCTCATGACACTAACATACCTCTGTATCTGCTGCCTTCAGTTTAATCTTTGGCACCTGTCTTATTCAGTCTCTGCTGAATGCATTTCAGACTTTACTGCAGCTCCAGGAATGTCTGATGAGGAAACCTGATGGTGCTTCTCAAAAACAAAATGTTCCCTGTGTGACTGCTTCGTCCTTTATTCAGACAAATCATGCTCCATTAGAGGATTAATCACATGTCTGATGTTTCTGGCAGCTAATCAAATGCCAGCAACTAGGAGGGAGACAATACAGAGTTTAATAATGTGGAACAAAACTACCTACTACCTACAAAACTATCTTTTTGTCTACCTGGCTATTGTGTGCCCCCATAAGTCTGAGATTAAACCCTTTGAGCCATTTTCTGGAAATCATAGTAATATTGGCATTTATTTGACCTGGTGTTTAAACGAAAGTCCAGTATTCCCTCTTCTGTTTCCTTTTTTTGTGTTTCATTTTTATGAAATGATGGTGTACAATATGAAACGTGATGCTCATGGTAATAAAACCACAGTGAATAATGATTCAGCTCTGTCTAGGCCTATAGCGCACAGGCCTTTTGCTCCTACAGCCAAATTCTTGCCAAAGTGTTCTAAGGTGAATAACTTACAAATCACACCTAGCCATCAAATCTCCTGTGTATGTCTTCTCAAGGAGTTTCTTCAATGGCACTGACAGGATGCCTATTGTCATATTCCTTGATGATTTGTGGGGCTTTTCTCTATGAAGTAGTTACTGTAGAGGCAGCCCCTTTTGATTCTTTTGATCAGTGGAACCTTATGAACGAGGAAGGAAGGAATATAAATGATTGAGGAATGGACAGATAATCAGGCTTTGAAGGTAGAAAGATGCTACTGTTTTTGTACTCAAGTAAAAGTACTGTTACTTGAGGCATCCCTGTGGAGACCAGAAGGGATAAGGACATCTGTTCTTACCATGACGCATTGCTGAGGGATTGCAATATGTTTGGCTTGTCAGTGCACTGGCCTCAGAGACAGGGCTGACCATGGGGAGTGATGTGCCCTTAACCAGGGGAGACTGGTCTCTGAGTGGTTCAGAGAATTGGTTGTAAGTGAGGTTGCAAAGGTTGTGACAGAATGAAACCAGAGGAGATGGGGGATTGGATGGCAGTTCTGGAAGGCAAACCTGTTTCGGTCAAATGAGTATATTGGGAACAGAATGTCCACAGACCTGATTGTCTAAATGGATGTTCTATATCATCCAGGATGAGTTGAGCCATGTTTGGAAATGGAAGACAATAGTGTATCTAGCTCATCCACAAAATCATCCATTTGTCCTGGTGGACAATTACAAGACTTTTAGTGGAGCAGTCACAATAAAGTGTAACTGTAGGTCTCAATAACTCACTTGCACAGATGACCCATATGCTCATTTTTCCAAGAGAACAGTCTTGAAAATAGCCACACCATGACAGGTTGAATGGTTAAGAAGGTAGCTTTGCAGAGAGGGTGTCTGGTCTGATGTTGAGTTAAACAATACATCCAGATGTGAAACATTTTGTGTTTTGCATATTTGTTTTGAACAAATACAATTCAATAAATGAAGCCACCAGATCAATGGAACAAGATAGATACCTATTAAAAAGACAGCTGACAACAACAACAGTCTGCCAGGCCTTAGTGGAAGTGTTGTGTTAGGCTCTGCGAGACTTCTATCAAGACATTTATAAGGCAGCTGGCTACTGCCCAGCATATTTTGTTCCAAACCCAAAAACCCAAAAGGTACTGTGCTTTTAATAACCGGTAGATGTTGCAAAGCTTTAGCATGAAGAACATGTCTCCCACCTCAAATTAAACAAATGTGTCATAAGCAAGAGCTTATCCAATTTAGATGGCCCGGATACTAAATTTAAATTTGGGCTAACATGCTAACATGGGGCTAAATGTCCCATGTATATAAGATGCTAATAATAAATTATGTTACACCACTTCCTTTTATAACTTAGTTTGCTAAAGTTAATATCTTTGTGTAAGATAAAATTAATGTTAATGTTAATAAACATCTTATCATTATGTTATCACTTTCTGTGTGGTGAACTTTGATTTGCCTTTTAGGTTTGTTTTTCTCAGATATTTTGTAGCTGCTGGACTTCTCTCCTGACTTCTCTCCAAGGTATTATATTTGAAGGAATCTAAATGTCAACCTATTTTTTCCAACTAAGCCCCACTCTTCCCATTTCTGGTACCATTACACCACAGGAAAGATGAGATAGAAATGTGGCACTATCCAATGGCAAAAAGAAGACAATCACATTTTGTCTCCTCTGTTTTTGCCACTGGCACTGCATAAAGATATTCTTTTAACAAAATCATTTTTGTCTTGACAAAATCTCATTTTTATCTTTGAAAAAAGTATGTTGAGATATAAATTCACAATTTTCATGGGGGAGTGGTTTCAGCAGCAACAGGAGGCAGCTGTTTTCAGTGGAAAAAACTCAGATAAACCCACTGTATACTACCTGCTAAGCACCAAAAGGGAGGCAGACAGCCAGAACTGGTGAACATGGTGGTAGAGGCAGGTACAGAGAATAAATAGATGCATGAATGGATGATACGACAGGTAGATAAACAAGTTCTCATTTGTACTGAAAGTACACCCTGCACACAAAACTTTGGACAGGAATTGGATGTTTTGTTTTTTTGTTTAATGGAAAAAGAAACATAGCATGGCTGATGAATTGATGTCCATGCCTGAGTGCACCAGATCATTAGAACTCCAGCCAGTCATTAAACTAATGGTGGGTGTTTTATTTTTGGAGAAAGGACATGTCTTATTATTTATTTATTTTGTCATTTCCCTTGATCACAGCAGTTTGTAACCACAGTGTATGCTGAAATACTGATGGCCTTAAAGGGCTTCAAGATTACAAAGTAATGTAGGTGTTGTTTTTTCAGGCATTTTCTGATTTTATTTACAGCAACAGTGGAGATAGCCAAGAGAGGCAGGGGGAGAGGGGGAATGATATGCAGCAGCAGTTACCATGAATTAGTTACCCAAGACCCTGTGGGTCCCCTGACAGTTTGAGGCCCTTGGGAAGTTGCCCCCTTTGCCTGGTTGGTCCAGGAAAATTGTACACAACTAGAATAAGTAAGTATAGTATGTCAAAACTGAAGGCTGAAGTTGGTTTTTAAACTGTGAGAAATGTTTACAACAGACTGGGTAATGATAAGTAATGATAAGCTCAGGCAGCGCTGGCTAACCTGGGGTTATTTACCTTTATCTTATTCTCCATGTTTCTTGCCCTGTTGGCCTCCTTTTTGGTGATTTTACTATGACCCCTGATCATAGCAAATAGGTTTGTCAGCACAATATCATTATTAAAAATAGAAATAATGGGGACAGCATTAGGGAGGGAGGCGGTATATCTCTACCTAATTTAAGAGACTTTTTTCATTCTGCTCAATTAAAAACATTAGTTCACTGGTGTGACAGTGAAGGAAGCAAAATGAAACCTATGAGAGCTGCTTGAATCCCTTCATCTCATTTACCCTACACACCTGGTTTGATGTTGTAAAAAAATTAAATCTGGGAACCCAGTTAAAAAAAATTTAGATGGCTTCCACATGATACAGAATTTAAACCCATTCACGTGGATTCTAGATTTAGATATTGGATGAATTAAAGTATTACTGCTTACTGTGTTATAATGGAGAGAAATACATTACAAAACTTTCAGATAGTAAAAGGAAAATACAATTTGGAAAAACCCACACTTCAAAATGTATGGTCTCAAACCTTTATCAGGGAATTAGGGGACCACAATATATATCAAGGAGAGATGGGAGAAAGAATTAACTGATAAAATATCTGATCAGTAGTGTGAGACGACTTGAGACATCTTACTCTATGTATTAGCGTAAATTTGGTTGGAGGAATAATGATCATCTCTTTATTACCCCCAAAATGAAATGAACTGAAAACAGATTCAATATCAACAAACCAGACATCTTGGAGCAGTTGTGGAGGTGGGGAGGCAAATCACTACCACATTTTTTGGAGCTGGCCTAAGATACAATTATTTTGGAAAAGTACATGGACAATCATGTAGCACATTCTCAGGCTGCAGATCCCCACGACATTTATGACACTTTATTTGGGTGATCTACCAGAGGGAATAACAGGAAATGATAGATACCTCTTTGATATATTAACTGTAGCAAAAAAAAAAGCAATTACCCATAAATGGTTACAACCGCCACCTATAGTAGATAATTAGCTTGACACCATTAAAGAGATTCATGAAAAGGAAAGATTCACTTTTCTTCTGAGACTAAGAAATGATGTATTCATTGCAAAATGGACATGGATAGACATTCACCTTCCCTCTTTCTGTACACTCTACTGTGCTGCATTGAGACACCCCATTTAATTTCCTGTGCATTATATTCTGTTTAACAGATGTAAGATTATAGGTGACTAGTGCCTGCCAGTGTTGTTATTGTTGTGCTGTTTTGTGATGTTCCTTAAAAACTGATTTAATAAAATGTAAGTAAAACCTAAACATTGCATTATATTCTGTAAATCAGCAAACTGACATTATGATATTTTTAGAGAATGTTTCAGAGAAGGTTACCAAAGAAAAGCACAGCTCAGATTGTGTCTGTATACTGAGAACTGTGGAAGAAATGACAATGCTGAAAATAGGTCAGAGGGGGAGAGAGACAGAGAGAGAAGAGAGTGCGAGTGAGAGAGAATGAGACCCCCTCTGAGAGCCACTCACAGAGCCAGAACCTGGTTTTGATCAGCACATTCCATTAGTCAATACAATCACAATGCTTCCTCACTGTGCTCAAGTATCCATTGGTATTTTCTGTAAAAACTCTTTCTACAAACAGAGGGCCTACTGAGAAT
Organism: Lates calcarifer; assembly: GCF_001640805.2. Classification (NCBI taxonomy): domain Eukaryota; kingdom Metazoa; phylum Chordata; class Actinopteri; family Centropomidae; genus Lates; species Lates calcarifer. The sequence goes on from NW_026118180.1 coordinate 106,704, forward strand.
CATGGTAATTTTTAAAATTACAGTATCCCTACTGTCACACACCCACCCTTCCCTCTATCTGCATTCATTTCAACTTGTCTGATGAGGTGACTGTGAACACCACATGGCTTTTTACAAAAGGTGAATGACTTGATGAGCACATATCAGCACAATATTCTTCACATGTTCAGAGCAGAGATGTCATAACAAGTGCAATAACACACACATCATTGTCATCCACAAAACCCTTTGTAATATGTTGTAATATGAGAAAAATGTTATCTTGTGATCTAATTACCAGTTTGTCTTTCAAATACATTTAGCAGTTTTCTTAAATGTATGGTAGTTTTGTTAATACAGTGAAAAGAAAGTCAAAATACTGTTTACATGTTCAATAATAAACTTTCACACAGAGCCCCTGTCATACCTTTTAATTCACAATTTCTTAATGTAACAGAAAAAAGACATCAGCTGTTTCTTCTATTTCACAGTGTCAATAAAATAAAGACACATTTCATGTGTAAATTTGGAATGACACTTTGGTTTTCCCAGTTTTAAATGTAAGTGCCTTGAATTATTTTGTCTGGTTTTCCTTTGATTTATAAAATTCATACACCCATATATCCAATGAGCACTTCTCCAAAAAAGGCAATGTAGCTTATTTTGAATTCTATTTTGCATTGTTAAATACCTTTGTATCAGTAAGTTGCACCAGCAACTGCCTCACTGACTGCAGTCTAGCCAATGTAGCCATAAAAACATTTCAGGACTGGTTTAAGACACAACCTTCCAGGGTGTACTAATCAATTAGGGTTACAAAGGGTGATTGATGGCCATTCTATGAACAAGGTAAAGACTAATATTAACTATCAGTCCCTACAACATTCTTTGTGCAATGTGAACATCTGTGCTTTAACCTCTTAAAAAAAAAGTCAAGGAGAGGAGAAGTGCTGCTAAGTTGGACATGAGTGGGTAAAAACATTTCCATGTGTGGACAGACATTCCTCTAAATATCACAGGTTTATGGGGTCCATAAACAGTATCACTGAGATGTCAAAATGGTATTACATTATTACAATTGTTACATTACATAACATTTCTTAAAAAATGGCTGGTGACAAGTATGAAGCACACATAAATACAATAGAACCACAATATACAAAGAAGAAGGTTTTGGTCTCTTATTTAACCATTCAACTCCAACACAGTGATTTTCAAATGATTGTTTACCCAGCAATATCATGTGAATGCAGAAGGTCTTTTCTTTTGAAGGGACATTTGCTTAGAGTCTCCTTTCACCCACTGCTGATGTGAGCTAACAATGCATCTAAGTTGACAGTAACAGTTATCTACAGTGATATGCTATTGAAATCAAATCCTGACGCCTGAGGATTTTGCATGAAAGTGACTTCATAGTCAAGTTTTTCCACCTCAAAAAGGCAGAATACTTTTACCATGAATACAATGATTTCCACAGCTCTTAGCAGTATCTTGTTCCAGCTGTGAAATGCTGAAATGAATAAATGTCTACTCACGTTACCCTCAGATAGTAGCAAATTTTTTGACATTACTGATGAAGACAATAATATTTTATAACCATATAGCATTGTGCAATCATGAAGCAATCAGATCAGTGTATGAAACATCAAAGCAGTTTGTACCACACAGCAACCCTATCCCCAAAATGTCAGTGGTTAACAGTGTCTCTTTCCCACCTCTATCAGTTGATATTAAACACTAATATCCAAACATGTTCAGAGCGGACAGATCCACAGTCAGAGAAGGAGCAGTTAGTTTGACTGTTACCAGGTTCATTATTCACTCCTGTGTAACTCTGAAACAGAGTCAGTTTATGTAAATGTCAGTTTCTCTCTTCTCTGTTTAAACATGGATCTTGACCCCTGCTGAGGGGTTAGGAGCTCCCTGTTTATCATGAGCCCCAGAGATCCAGTGGTAGCAGTCAGATACATTCTTATTGCGTGGCTGAACAGCACAGTGGGTGCAGTAGACAATGCTCAATGCCACCATGATCACAATAAAGATGCAGATGGGCACTAGGAGGCCCACCAGGAGCCAGGTGCTACTCTGTTTCTGTCCACCCTCGCTTGGGGATGGCTGGGAAGGAGTAAACTGGGTGAGAAGAGTTTGGTCGTGTGAGTGTGTCATTTCCACATTGTCCTTTTCCATCTCCCCCAACTCCTCCTCTGGGAACTTTTCCCTGAGGAAGTACTGTTCCTCTTCTCCCTCTTTGTGGTTGCTGTGATCCGTAGGCATGTTGTGGTCTATGACTGAATCCTCAGGATTTCCTGGTCTCTGGCTGGACGTGGACAGCTCAGCCCACCAATTCCAAGCTCCCTCAGAGACTGTAGAGGTAGAAAGGAAGGGAAGAGCTGTGGTGGTCTCCTTGTCATCCTCATACAGGTCTGAAGTAGTGCTGGAGCTGGTGGTGGGAGGAGACATGGTGTAGATGGTGTTTGGCAAAACTTCCAGCTCAGACTGAGATCTCTGCCCCCAATTCAACCTGTCAGCTCCTCCATTGGTTGTGTCTACTTCATCATTCTCAGCCCCCTGTGTTGGAAGGTCTTTTGCCAAATCAAGGGGCAGTTCGTCATTTGGAGCACTGGTGACCCAAATGACATCAGGATTCAAATCTCTAGGTGGATCGGTCAGCCAGGCCAGAGACTGCTCCTCCTCTGGAGGCCAGTCAGTGTGGCTCTGTTGTGGATTCCAGTAGTCCACAGAGTCCCATACAGGCCCAGGTTGGTGGGTGGCCCAAGGAAAAGAAGGGGTGACAGCAGATTGGTCATCTCCTTCCCTTCGCCTACGGCATGAGTAGTGATCAGACATGAGTTCGTAGCCTTCTTCACAGTAGCACTCAAATCCTCCATCATAATTCACACACATCTGCTCACAGGTCCCAGGGATCTGGCACTCATCAGTGTCTTGACACTGGCTTGGGTCGTCAGGTACTGGAGAAAAACCCAGATGGCAATGGCAGATATGAGAGCCTGGAGTGTTCTCACAGGCATGTTCACATGGGTCATTTATACACTCATCTAAATCCTCACATCCACCTGTATCATCTGGATGGTAACCCTCCCGACATCTACATTCGAATGTCCCCGGAGCATTCACACAAAGTTGCTCACAGGGACTCTGGAGGCACTCGTCTACATCCAGACAGCCACGTTCATCTGGTGCAAGCATGTATCCCTCAGGGCAGGCACAACGGTACCCATCTGAAAGGGGCAGGCACTCAAACTCGCAGAGCGCCCCTTGACAAACATCAGACAGCTCACAGCTCCGCCCATCATCTCCCAGTTGATACTCCTCAGCACACTCACAGTAGAAGTGAGATCCAGCTACCCTGCAAAAATGATCACATCCTCCATTATCTTGGTCACACCAGTTGTGTGATACAGGGGGATCAGAGCAAAGAGGGGAATCTCTTGACCACCCCACTGAGCCATCTTCCTTCAGCATACACAGAACCTCCTCTCTGGTGCCTTCAGGGCAGGACATGGCAGCAACAGATCCAAAGGGTACATGGGTCAGTAGTGTGCTTAGAAGGTTAAATGGTGTGGTGTAAAGGGCATTGCCTGCACCTTCACTCCACAGGGGAGGACACATTCCTTTGTAGGCATAATGGCAAAGGTACCCATCTACAGGAACTGAGCAGGACCCATCCAGCCATTTTAAGTTATCACTCTGCTCTTGAATACTGTAGCCCAATACCACACAGCGTGGTACCGCACACATACTGAGAGAGTCCTCTTTCTGCCAGTTGGTATAGTCTGTGTCCTGGTCTCCAGTAGTCCAAGAGAAACCCCGCAGCGGGCGTGTAGCAGTACACTGGCGAGGCTGCCGCTGCAGACCAATCCATACCTGGATCTTGGTGCGTGAGTTGCGCAAGTCCAGAGTTGAGAAGAGTGTGGCAATAGAGGTGGCATCCTTCTTGCGCTTGATTGTAGCTAAGTTTCCACCTTTCTCTTTGCAAGCCCTCCATGAATCCAGGAAGGTTTTTCGTTGGAAATAGACCACAAAGCAGCCATCCACATTACACAGGGCATCACTCTCTCTCACATCTTGGCCTGGGTCTGAAGAAACTCCAAAGAGGAAAGTCAGCAGGGAGGCTAAGAGAAGAGCAGCAGCACCGCTCACCGGGGAGCCCATTCTTTTTTAGAACTGAATATATCTCTCCACTCTCTGCCAGTCTCTCACCCTGACTTTCTACACACTTTTATGCCCCTGCCTTTGAAAGTTTCTTTGAACTGTGGCTTTCTCTTTAGGCCTTTTTGTTGTCTAGCTGAACTTCTCTCCCTTCATTTGAACCCTGACTTTTTTCACTGTCTGTCTGTGTTCTTCACTCTGTCCTGCCGAAACAGATCTGAGCTGGAGTTGAGTGCATGCAGATTGTCCCAAGATTTCAGAGAGCAGGGAGGGAGGGGAGATATGGGAATTGGGGTAGAGGGAGGGATATATAGCAAGAAGGAGGGTGGGCAGAAGGGGGAGAGGGGGAGGGAGTTGAGGAAAAGAAATGTATGTTTTTGGAAGAGGTGGGGGTGGGGGTGCTATGTGTGTGTCAGAATGGGGGAAGGTGCAGCAAACTGCATTTCTCTCTATGTCATATGGTTTTCATAAGTGCCGTAGACATAGTTTGGTACTCTGCCATTTATCTGCACAGACACACACAGGCAGACACACATACACACACACACACACACTTGTACCATGGCAGTTGAAAAAGTGCCATAGTTTTCTTTAAAAACTAAATTGAGACTGAATTATCATTTGAACAGCAGTCTATTAATTTTATGCAGTGTGACTAAGACAGGCAGGTTCTTAATATGTATATCTTAAATGGCATTCAGTACCTTTGATAGTATGTGTTTTGTCTGATTAATTTATATGGACTCAGATCAAAGGTCAAAAAGAGTTGTTTTTTTTTTACAGTTACAAAGGTTGATTTATAACTATAAAAATTTGGAATCATTTGTGAAAATCACATTACAGACTCAAAAACTTTTTGACACGACTTTGAACCCATACATTCAATTGCATTTAGTGAAGCAGGCACTCCACAGGCATATTCAAGTTCAACCAGTTTGTTTGATGATATTTTATGTATTTATTTGGGTTCACATGTGTCTATAAGTTTATTGATAAAAAAAAAAAAAAAACACCTTTGAGTGTTCTCATGGGTAATATGAAATGGAACCAAGCTTGGACTTAGCCTGGCATCTGTCTATTTCCACATATCTGGCATTCTGCACCAACAGCACTACCCTAGGCCAGAAAAAAGATATCACTTCCTGCACAAAAGGTCTGCAGCCACATTAAAAACAACATTTTTCTCCCCTCCATGTTAATGACCCTCAGACTGGGGCAGGGAAGTAGGGTAAGTTGTTGAGGTCACTGGTGGAGGGAGAGGGCCCCTGGGTTTGCTATTACAACAAATGTGGTAAAAATGGTGAAATGGAGAGTTTCTTAACTACGTGTGTTGGAGGGAAGAGAGTCTAGTCTATATGTGTCTAGGAGAGGGGGGTGAGGATGTGGGGTGGGGTGGGCCTGTAGCAGGAGTCCTGTGAGTCAGCTGATTATTGTCTGAGAGCCCATAATATGCAGTACTATGCACCTCACTGTTAAAGGTAAAGTGTTGTACAAAAGTTTAAGAGCAGCTGAAACTTCAGTAAATGCCTGTCAGTAGTGGTGAAAATGAAAGAACAGTTTGTGCAAAGGAGTTAAGTAGTTTATATGTGTGTGTGTGTGTGTGTGTGTGTGTGTGGTGTGTGTGTGTGTGGAAACAATGAATTCTAGACATATTTGATAAGTTTGGACTACATTGTTACAAAAGGTGTTTTTTGTGGAAAACATTTGAAAAAGTAACAAAAACACTATGGTCATTGGTAGTGAAACCCATATAAATTATTGGTCATATACAGTTTTGTAGCTGGTCTTTCTCTCAGAAGACCAACTCATGTTGATCATGAGTAGGTCACCGTTTACTTTTCTATTACTGTGCATAGAATATTAACTGTGCTACACAAAAGAGACAGCTGTCATTGTACAAATAATACATATAGTCATTAGAACTTGTCTCATTAGGTATCAGACTAGCATGGTGACCTTATGTGATTCAGCAGTACTTGCATCTTCCAGCTGGCTAAAGCCTTAGTGTTAGCTTGCATTTACAGAGTAAAGACAGGCTCTAAAGTGAGACAAATTGAAAAATGAAAAATTCATATATCTGTTTTCTAATTCTCATTCTCCTTCACCTGAAAATGCACTCACACATTATAACCATACACACACAGAGAGAGAGAGAGAGAGAGAGAGAGAGAGAGAGAGAGAGAGAGAGAGAGAGAGATGCCTTGACTCAGCCTGAAATTCAAACCACCAGTAACCTGGACCTTTTTCCATCACTCTCACCAGGTGACCTCACTCAACCAGCCTACTTTTATAATTGTCTGACATTTGGAGGTAAACTGATGGTTAATAATCATGGCAGCCTTCAACACACACTCTCTAAAAACCTATTAGCAAGTTCCTGCACTAGTCTCCCAGCCTCTGTCACTGCCTCCAAGTGCTGGAGCAGACAGCATAAATACCATGTGTGGGTTGCTATCACAAGATTGCTGCTATGAACAATATGTGGGTAGGGGTGCATGACAGTCTGGCAGCTTTATTAGGTTATCTGTACAGATAGAGCCTTCATTCACACAGAGGCACACACTGATGTCTCGAAAACATCTCTAGCATATGATTTACGTGTGGTCTGTCAGTGGCAAAGTTGCCAGTAGATTAGTTAAATATGAGATTTAAAGGGTTATTCTGGTTTATTAAAACGTACGTCTTACTTTTGTTCTCAGTATTTTGAAACTTGTTCAAACTTTTCTTGACCAATTGAATTTTCCTCTGCCTCCAGAATCTGCCTGGCTGCCCCCCAAACTGTTACTGGATTGATCTGCCCTCTGGATTTGTGGATTCTTGTTTCCCTGCCCCACTCCATCTGCCAAAGTACCTGCTCAGCTCAGCTCCCCCTTCCACAGTGCCACAAAAAATGACCATTACAACCAGTACTCTGCCTCTGTGTCTGCATTTGGGTTCAGTAAAGACTAGTGTCTTAACACTGATGGCATTTGGGAAAGCACTGAGTTCAAGTAGGTGGGTGCAGATCCAGAAGTCTCTCTGTAGACAGCATTAATGACATGAATCAGATTCAGGTGGCCATAGGATAGCCAGTGTTCAGAGAGCAGTAGACTGACATGTGACCTTTTAGTCTAATTGAAGACCAGATGCACTGCCACATTGTGGACCATTTGGTCCACTGTGTTTGAAGGGAGGCCCACCAGAAGCATTGTAGAAGTCAAGCTGAGAGATAAGCATGAGATAATCAGGCCTGATTTTTCTTGTATAGTGCAAAGTGGCATGACTGGGAGGCAGATGCAACATCATCAGAGAAGGGTATAAGGTCATCAAACACAAAACACAGGTTTCTCATGATCTTGGTTGGGGTGAGAGATGAAGAGGTTATTTTGATGCTGATATCACGATGATTGCCTGGGTTGACTAAGAGTTCAGGTCTTAGAGGTCTTAGAGAGGTTTAGATGAAGGTAGCATTCCTTCATCTACATGGATATGTCTGAAAGACAAGCTGAGATCCATGCTGAGACTGTGGTGTCACTGGACCCAGTGAGGTGCTTTATATTGCAAAGAGAAGAGGCCCCAGTACTGATCCCTGGGGCACCCCTGTGGAGAGAGCACCATATACAGTTAGGGGTAACCTCAGGATGCATCATTTCTAACATCTTCACATCAGTAAAATTTGGTTTAAATATCAGTTTATATGTAATTATGAGTAGAGGCCCTATGACTTAGACTTATTTAGAACTGTGACCATTTATTTTACTCTCTAATTTCCACTGCTGTCAGTGGTGTACTATTTAGCTGATACCATGAATAACTTTCATATGCATTTTTTTAAACATACTTTGTCTTCTCATTTCAGCTGTATTTATTGTCTTTTCTGAAACCAATAAAAATGCAGACATGCAAGGAACAACATGTTTCAGTGTAATTTATACTTATGCAGGGAGTCTCATTTAGCTCAAGATCTAAATGAGAGCAAGAGAACTGAGATCAAATTACATATACGTGAGGTCACAGTAAGACAAGTCAGTCAGATAAAATAATCATCACAAACTTAATAAAACAAAAATAAATGCAATCTTATAAAATAATCAGTAATAAAGTCCCTCAGGGGAAATCTGACTCATCTTTTTTAATTTCTGTCTCTTCCCTTACAATATTCAATATGTTCATTGCACCAATTACAGCTGGCTTTATTATTTTGATCTGTAGTCCTCCATACAAACCTGTAATAAACAGGATGACAGTAAAAGAAATGAGTCAGTTGTGCTGAATAAAACATTACACTTTTAATAAAACCTCAATGTTTCAATCACAATAGACAGACTTGCTTCCAACTATCAAGTATACATCATTCATCTGAGCATTATTACAAACACTTGACATGTTGTATTAATGATGACCAACATAATCAGTGTATCACCTTGAAAAGTCCTTCAGCCATTTTTTCAAATTTGATTTAAAATGTTTAAATCCATACAAAAATATAAAAACAAAAATATAAAAATGAGATTAGTAGTTTAAAGGAGAGTTGAATGTTAAATCTATTTCTTGTTAAATAACAGTGCGTTAATAGTTCCCAGTAATTTCAATGAAGCAACATTTCAGTCTACAAAAGATATTTGTTAGGCACTGTCAAATCTCCATCACAAAGCTGAGCAAGCAGTATATAGAGACAAACACCTTCATTACTCAGGTGATTGTGATTCACATGATTGAGAGTCAATCCACTCAGAGGCTGGACCAATCAGGGCATAGCTTGACAACACTACCTGATGCAGGGTAGACAGGGCATGCTCTGTTACTCCCTGATACTCCCACATGGTAGACAGCATGCCAATGTGAGGAGGGGGAAAAAAAACTTGAAACAACGTGTGAAATACCACAACTAAAAGGTTAAATAAAGTGAAGATCACAGATCATGTACATTTTTCAGAAAGACTACTGAATAGAAAAGTAACGAGAACTGCTATCTAAACACGCATATAGCTTACCTGTTTTCAGTCAAAAACCAAAGATGGTCTAGCATTTTCAGTTGTTGGTTCAAAATTATGAGATAGATCTTTCATCTCCATTGATATGTTTAAAACCCATCAAAAGACTCACCTCTTTTCTTTAGTCTGTGTCATCAGGAAGACATGCCTGTCCACACTCCAACTTATCTATGCAGACACCAATGCTTTTATTAATTTACTTATAAGCTCTTATTTATATTTGTGCTTTTGTTTGATCATAATCATCATTCAGATAATCCCATGATGTAATCTCTCTGTAAAGCACTTGGGTCAATGTTGTTTTTAAAAGCTAGTTTTACAAGTAAAATCACTATCACTGTAAGTTACACATACATGTACAAACTCCCCAGATCCCAATCTGATCTGTGGGATGATCCAGAACAAGTCAGATCCATGGAGGCCCCCACCCTACAACCCACAGGACCCAGAGGATCCACTGCCAGTGTCCATGTGCCAGACACCACAGGACACAACCGGAGGCCCTGTCCATAGCCCCAACAGGTCAAAGCTGTTCTGGTGGCATGAGGGGAAGCTACACAATACGAAATATTTTGACTATTAAATGGACTTTCATGTCACCTAAAGCATGAGTCCTCTCACTCTTTGATCTTCTGATTTTTCTTGAAGTCAAAGTTTCTTTGGTTTGTGACCAAATACCTGCAAAGATAATGACATTCCCATCAGCCACAGCTAATTGCTGCTAATGCTAATACACAAATGTTGCAATGACATGCTAAAGTCAACATTATTAACATTATATCCCTCTTACAGCTACAGCATCACCATTTATTAAATGTTTATGCACTGCTGAAATAGGTTGACTTCAGTGTTGACATTTATATGCCATAGACACACTCTATGGCTTTTGCATTAGTTTGTTGTGACCTCTTTTGTCCCTATAAGCAATATATATACACATGTGAGCAGAATACAGAATAAAATAATAAAGACAGTAAAACCAGATTTTGACACTGACCTCTCTTCAAGACAGCATACCAAAGTCAGATAATGAAGGGACTGTTTAACTGATTGTACTTCAGTGGTGCACATTCCATAACACATTTAAACTCAGTCAAATTAAGTTTAACCAGATGACTGTGAACTCCTGGGGGTGTGAGGCCAGTTAGTTATCCAGCCATATTCCCTCATCATAACCAAACTGAGGATGCAGGCACAGATGTGGAGCAAAATTGAAAAAAGAGTGTCACTGAATATAATCTAGGGCTTTGCAGAATTGTCTGATGATGACAGGGGTTGTGTACACACTGTATTTCACTACTGTGATGCTGAATACAGCCAGTTTGCTTTCCAAATGATGATGCACACACACACACACACACACACACACACAGCTCCAGATACAGATGCACCCATGTTTGTATGAATGTGCTTATACATCCTACTGTTGACTTACTGGCTTAGTGTTGTCAGATTGCATTGGACTAAAAATATGCCGCACCACTGTGAGGCCAGACTCCTGTATATTATGCCGAGGTGTGATATTGTGAGTGGATGTGATTACATGAAGGATTAAATGTGTTTCCCTGTAGATTGGAGGTGAACAGGTCACAGACAAATATAGTATAGGGTCAGTGTGATGTATCTGGGCTTTGTGTTGTGTGGAAACTTAGTGCTCCCTGGATATTTGGCAAGGGAAGAATGAGTAGGAGCCTATAAAAACAAACACAGGATCTTCTGTCCTCTGATGTTAAGTGGCTGAAGCTCCAGCAAAACAGCCAGATTAGTTTAAAGAGTATTTGGTGCACATCCAAAGTGAATGAGAATTGTTTGTGCCAGGGTTTATATTTGGGTCAGGGCAGATTAGTGCATGTGGTGCTGAAATCGTATCATGGTATGAATTTCTCAAGAGAGCTTGGTAATTTGTGTCTTTAGGCAGCAGCTCAGCTATAAATATGGTAATAATACAATATGGCACACATCAACCAGTAAAGTATGGAATTTCATTTATAATCATATTCATAAGTATTGAACCAAAGTTTTGAACAAACTGAAGAGGTCTTGGAAAAACATTGAGGACAGAATTGTGAGTATAATTAATGTTTTTAAGACCAGGGAGGAATGTATTTGTTGATTTGGTTGTACCTGGAAAATAACAACAATATTAAGTATTTTATAGTATTTTATATAGCTTAAACCTAACCAAACCAAAAAAAAAAAAAATGGAAATTATAAGTTGGACCCATTCATCCACCAAAACCTCCTCCCTGTGTGGACACACTCTTTGCCTAACGTTCTGCCAAAAAGGTTTTCTGGTGGAGAGCCCTCCCATGTCAATCAATTTCCTGCTGAGGCTGGGCCAGGGCAGCCTCCAAGGGAGTTGGAGGGGTGTCATAGTTTGGTATAAGATTTTAGATTTAAGTCTGCAGTTTGAACTGAATCAACAAAGGCTGGCACAAGTACACAAAATAGAGACATACATGTATATGTGCATGTTAACATAACCTTTCAAAGTACCTATTCTACTATTCTATTATTTCAACATGTTTCATTAAAACATTTACTCTGAATGGAAAGTGCTGCAGGACTGAACTGTTTGGAATAAACAGTGAACTTTTGCCTAGTTATTATCTCATACCAAACAGGATGAAGCTTGAATTTGTCATGAGAACTTAAGCCATAGCTGATTGTCCCAACATGAAAGCAGTAAAAGTTCAGTGAGCTGTGATATAAGGCTAGGTGTTGTGAGACAGTGTCCACAGCTACAGTGCTAGTGTTATACTCCACGCTCAGACACACATTAGACCAAACTTGGCTCTTAGTGTGGTAGCAGGAGGTCATGAAGTGGGGAGGGGGAGTGCGAGGGGAAGCAAAATATCAAAGAGTTCCCATACACTCCCTCTGGACACTTGGTATGTAAAACACAAACAGCTTAAACAGCCTTTAAAGCCTCTGCTGTTTTGAGGCAGACTTTATTGATCCATATCCTGTAGCTCTCAGTAGCAGTAATATTATGATCTTTTTTAATAATGAAATTCTAACTGGTACTGATTTAACACCGAAACACAAGATCCTTAGAAACAGCTGTAAAACCTGATACACATGAAGACTGTTTTTCTCAAACTAACGTCTTCTTTGTCTAAACCATCAACCTGTCTCCTATGTCCCATCCCAACTAGACCTGACCTCTAGTCCACCTTAAAGAATCTCACAGTTATCTTTAATCAGGATGTGTCCTTTAACTCCCACATAAAACAAACTTAAAGGACAGACTTTTTTCACCTGCATAATGTTGCCAAAATCAGGCATTTCCTGTCTCAAAAGAAATGGCAACCAAGAAATTAGCAAAAGAAATGGAAGAAATGAAGAGAACTAACTAAGCAAGATGATAAAACAACATGTGCCCACTGGGTTTAGTTGATGAAGTGCAACAATTGAAGGCTGAGATAAAAGAAGAAAAAACAAAAAAGAGTGGATGATCTGGTGATATCCAGTCTTGAGACAACCCACTGCACCAGCAGGGACAAAGAGGGCGATGATGAACCAAGAGGTAAACTGCACTCACTTGAGCAACAAGTCATTAAGTTCTTCAACTACAAAGATAAATATATTCCTTTAGACAGTAAGAACATAGCGGCTTGTCACCCCTCACCCCAAAAACAAAACACCAGGCCACAGGAGAAGATGGGAAATGTCATACACAAGTCGATATTGTTGTTGTGAGTAATGATGTAAAACACAGTTTATTAAAACTAGCTTTAAAAATGTGTGACCACACAGATTTTAATTCTTGATTTTCAAGATTATAAACTTTATGAGTTAGAAAATGACATTGATTCAGAGACCCACTTCTACCAGAACATTAACATGACTTGTGAATATTATTCTGAAGAATAGCTAAATTCCAATATGAAGGTTTTTTTGTTGTTGGGAATGTAATGGAAAAAAACAGGGCCAACACAAGGTGTTGCCCATCAAGTTAAAGTAATTTAAACTGTTTGAAACACCAAGAAAGACAGATCTCTTAAAGCATTATAGATTAAGACATGGTCATGGTGGAGAATTTCTCCCTTGTCTTTATTGGGAGTGTTATTGCTCATTTAAAACATGGGGCAGCCTGCGAACCCATCTGTCAAGAAGTCACTCGACCCGTGAGTCAGTGACACTGTCCGCTGTACTGTCATTTAAATGTCCATGTTGCTCTTTAAACACTATCTCCACAGAAAGAGAATACTTAGAGCATATTGGTCGTCATTTAAAGAAACAGGAAACTGTGTCTTGTGTTTTTGAAAATTGTCCTTTCAAAACAAACATTCATGGAACATTTGCCTCTCATAGGAGCCGGAAACACACTCCTCATACACTTGATGACTTCAAGCCTGAGCTTTTGCAGAGGTATGTCAATCCTCTAAATGCAGGGGATGATCCTGTGGATGAAGACGATACTGAAGGTGCAGTGAGTGAAGATCCTGAAGGTAATGAAATGAGAGAATTGCCGAATTTAATAGAAAAACATGTAGCCCACGTGCTGCTTAAGTTGGAAAGCATATTCAATGTACCACAACGGTGTATTGATGAGTTAGTTGAAGAGCTACACTTTATCTCCTCATCAGCTTCAGGTCCTATTTTAAAAGAGATTTTACAGCCATGCTTAAAGAAGCATAATTGTGAGGTTGATGATTTGATCATCTCAGAGATGGTAACAGACCTATGTGAGTGCAACCCAATTACATTAGCCCTAGGGCATAATGGTCCTCTTTCCACCTCCTACAAAAGAAGAGAATATTTCAAGGAGCATATTTCCGTGGTGGAACCCATAGAATATATGCTCAGTGCCAGGGAGCAGAGAACTTTTCAATATGTACCTATTTTGAAGTTTTTGCATGAGGTTTTGAAGAAAAAAGAGATCCAGGATTTGCTCACATCTAGTAATGAAGCAGACAGCAGTTCCAAAAGTCAATACAAATCATTTCAGGATGGCACACATCAGGATGGCACAAAACAATACACTGCTGTCAGAAAACAATCCAGCTATTTCTCTCATTCTGTATTTGGATGATTTTGAAGTGTGTAAACCACTTGGCACTTCAAGAAAAAAAGCACAAAATTACTGCTGTGTATTGGGTTTTAGCAAATGTGCCACCATTGCTCAGATCATCACTAACCGATATATATATATATATATATATATATATATATTTGTTTCCTTGAAAGCAAGATTTCTGAGCATCGACACAGATTCCTGGAGACTCTCCCTCAGGAAAGACTTATTCCAAAGCATCATTTTCTAGAGCACCCACAGCTAATAAAGGTTTTTGGTCCACTTGTATCTCTTCGGACTATGCGCTTTGAAGCTAAACACATCTTTTTCAAGCGTGTGGTCAGGCATACCCACAGCTTCCGAAACATTCTGTTGTCTCTTGCAGTGAAGCATCAGTTAATGGTTGCACACCATCTACATGGTGGTGCAGTTGTTCCACCATTTCTGCAGGCAACAAAACTGTCAATGGTGGATTTGACTGTGCTGAGGGAAGACATAAAAAAAGCACTGCAAGTAAAATTCCCCAGCGAGTCGTTTGTCCAGATGGCAACTACAGTGTGTTGCAGTGGCACCAGTTACTCCACTGGAATGATCTTGGCACATGGCTCAACAGGTTGCCTTCCAGATTTTGTGGAGTTGATTCAGATAGCCGTTGTCAACGGAAAGGTTTGCTTTATTGTGAAATGTTTAAATGCATGGTATATTGAACATCTTAGAAGCTATGAACTTGAAAACACAAGAAGTGTTAAGGTGACTGAGTCAAGTGAGTTGTCTGACATCTTCCCAATGGCAGCATACACTGTTGCAGGGAAGCGTATTGTTACCCAGAAGCGTTACATTTATGTCCATGTGCAGTGGTCATTAACAGCTTCTCATTTGTTTGACTTTACCCACCAGGCAGTTCTGGGATAAAATGCATAACCAAAAATGCTCTTTATATGTGAGGTCATGATTTCATGAAGAAAACAAAAAGGCTGTTTACATTAACGTATTTATCTCACACTTAAGTTAATCATTTTCACCTGGCCTTGCACCATCTGATGTGCGAAAGCTTTGATTTGCTGGCTAATATGTTTACCTTGTATAAGTGTTTTGTTTTTTTGATTCAAGTGAGAATGTTATATCTACCATCAGACATTGGACAATAAAAAAAGAAGAAGCCTGGAATGCCTTTTAATCTCAGATCATGCCATTTCTTAGTGCAAAAAGAGATGAATCTCTTGACTCCCACTAGTATGCAGATACAAAAAAGTAAATCTGAGTAGTAGTTGTAAATATGACTGGCATATAACTGAAAATGTTATGGTTGTAGCTTTTATGTGACATGTGACACATTACTTTCAGCTACTGTAATTTTCTGATCTTTGTAGTTTTGCTTTTATTACGTTATGCTTCAATGGAAAAATGGAAAATATTACGAAGATGAAAAAAGACTCCTGTTATTTTCCATAGAAATAAATGTTTCAAACATTTAGTCAAACTAACAGCAGATATATAAATGGGCGCTCAGTTTCGCAGTAGTCCAATTTTGACAAAAAGCATATATAAAATGTCACAGTGTAATGTGAAAGCTAATGATTAGAGACGTAATCATTACCATAGTTCCTTTCTCCATGCAAGCTAATATCTCAAAGGTGATGAAAAGTCCTTAGCTTATCAAAGGTAATATTTTCCTCTGATACTTAATGTCTTAAGGCTGACACTGGATGTATTCTATAAATCAAACTGAAGCGATGTGGTTTCTCTCACAGACGCCCCAATGTCTCATCAAGCCAAACTTAGGATCATTCTTCAGGACCATGACATTCGCAAACTTGACTTACCTCATGGCCTCCCTGGGACTGTGGGTGAACTTGAGTCCATTGTAAGAGAGACATTTGGGCTTCAAGGGAACTTTACTTTGCATTACAAGGATGCTGATTTTGGAGAGGAATATTTCAGTCTTACCTCAACAAGTGACATCAAGGACAAGGACACAATAAAAGTGGTTAACATTGTTGAACCTCCCACATTTACTCTGAACTTAACTGAAGGGGACACTTCCTTTGAAAGTGAATCAGAAACCTCCATCTATAGCTCAGCAACCTCAGTCAGTAGCTAAGCAAGCAAAGCAGTTGCTCATCCGGATCCCAGGATACACTGATTCTATCATCACCTGAACATGGGATTCAGCGATCACAGCGGTGGCTGGCTGAATTTCCTGTACCTCGCTTTGCCTATGACACAGAGCTTTTGCTTGCCTCAGGAAATGAAGCTTTCATGAATGATGGAATTCCACTCAATTTTACCTCAATCCTTCCAGACATCCTTGAGAGACTGGCTGAAAGCGTCTTTCAGTATGTTGCCTACCCAACAAGCGCACAGTTTGTGGATGTTGCTGAGGCGCTGATTCAGAAGCATCCTTGCCTTAAAGAACCGGGATCATATAATGGATGCTATGGATGGCAACAGAGACTAAAATATAAAATGGCCAACTATAAAACCAAGTTGAGAGGGCTCAGATGCCCTGAACTTGATGTGAACTCTCTCAGGAAGAAGTGACCACATGAGAAAGCACCTGCAAAGAATGTCAAAAAGCCAAAAAAGTCAGAAGTGAACTATTTACCTCCTCACCCACAAGGAGAAACAGAAGAAAGTTTGGAATATGAAAGAGTGGAGCTCCTCAGTGAAGTGAGGAAGAGGGACAACTGTCAGATCATCAGTGAAAAAATGGCGAAGACATTCTCCATTCGCAGGCAGGAAGTTGTCAATCAAGCACCAATAATCAATGACCTGAAAGAAAGATGGCCTGCTCTTTTTGATGCAGTTCAGGTAAATATTTTTCCATAAGATAATTTGCAGTATGTATTCTTTTAAAGTAAATTGTATACATTAACATGTTGTGCCTATTTGTGCCTTTTTTATACAGATAAACCAAGAATTCAGAAGGATCACCACTGTTAACCTGGAGACAACATTCATGGCAAAGCTGGACCAGTACTCTCAGAAAATAATGTCCTTGCTGTCCTCAAGAGGGGGGGCTGCAAAAATGTGCATTCAGCGCATCCAGAACATGCTGCTAGAGGTATGAATAAATGAAATGTAGTTTATTTCAAATAGGATAATCCACTTTTTTTTTCCAATAGGTGATATTGAGTCTTAAAAGGTAGCTGTTTACAACTCAACTATGTCAAATTATTGTTTAGAGCTTGAGGCACAAATGTCAATTAAAACTATAAATACTGAATAACAAAACAAATTATAGGTGATGTGGATCATGATAGGCAGAGTAATTTGTAAGATTTAGCAGTTTTTCTATTTGTTACCTGGATTTTTCAAGTTCATGAATTGATCAAATGGCTGTCTTTGAAATGATCAATTCATTATTTTGATTATCACTGGAAATCTATAATTCGTACAGTTCAGGCCATATAAACTCACTTCTTTTTTTTTTTCTTTTTTTTTTGGATGTAATTATCAAAAACCCATCCTCCTCGAAGAGCAGTTCGACATTCTTTTTCTTATTCACAGGACAGGACGTCTGTGGAGAGAAGGAGAGAGGTCGCTATCCGTGGCTTAGTGGTGTATCTCAGGGAAAAGGAGGAGGATCTCTTCAAAGAGCAGGTAAATCAGACACGACTATACTTTGTGTTAGAGCTACAATCTAATCTATTATTAATTGATTTCTAAATTAATCAGCAACTATTTTGATAATTGATTAATCGGTTTGAGTAATTATTTAAGAAAAAGAAGTCCAAATTCTCTGATTTCAGCTTCATAAATGTGAATTGGTTTCTGGTTTCTTTACTCCTCTATGACAGCAAACTGAATATATTTGACATTTGAGGTCGTCATATTGGGCTCTGAGAAACATTCTGACATTTTCTGGACCAAACAACTAATCAGATAAAGAGAAAATTGTTAGTTGCAGCCCTACTTTGTGTTACTCTCATGTATAAGTATGATAACTTAAAACATTTATATTGATTCTGACCTACCAGGATGGTGGCGGGGATATTACCAATGAAGTGATGAAGATTGTGGTAACCAGAGGTGCCATAACGTCTGATCCAGCCAGCGCAAGGATCATACTTGAAGGAACAGAAGTCCTAGCAGACCTGGATGTACCCAGAGCCTGTGCCTTGCTAATGGGGCTGATATATGCACTCAACCTCAGCTACCCAAAAGAACTGAAAAACACTTTTGAAGTGTTTCAAAAGATATTCCTCGAGCTGGATGATCTGAAAGCCAGTCCTAAGGTAATGTCACTAAAAAGTAAACTGTTGTACTAAAAAATGTGAAGAGTGAGGCTATCCTCAAATTAAACAGGAAATGTTCCACTGTTGTTTGCAGTGTGTTGTGTTCCATACTGTACAGTAGGCAGTAGGTGTAAAGTTGAGAGTTAAGCATTAAGTACACCTAGTTCAAAATAATGCACTTTAAAAGGATAGCTCGGGTTTTTGAAGTGAGGCTGTATGAGGTACATATGTATAGTGAGTGTATTACACACAGTAGATGGCAGTCAGTAAGCTCCACCTACGGAGAAGCAGACGGGGCCACCGGCACGCAAGATGAGCTTTACATACATCCTAATAAAACTGATGTCAGTTTAAATGTACATTATATTAAGAATATGTTTACTGCTTTAATTTGCTATCAGACAGCCTATTTCTGTGAGGAAACTGAAGTTCTACTGCTTGTTAATTCAATCGCTCTGGCGCACCAGCGTCCATGGACAAAAACAGCAATTTTACCTGACAGCACACAGGAGTTGCTGGTCTCCTGCTGCCTTGATCAGTAAGTTTAATTGTGTTATTTTGTGACTTTGGTGTTAGTTCGGGTTAGTTCAGATTTACCAAAGTCACACAAACAAACTGAGCCTATTATGCGTGTCGGTGGCAGGAATGTGCTGACCGCTGTCTACTGTGTGTAATACACTCACAATGTACTTCATACAACCCCACTTAAAAAAACATCAACTATCACTTTAACACAAACAAACTTGAATCAGACTAGCATGACTGTCAAAATGTTCAGTCTTTTTGAGACAGTTTTACAGGGGTGTTTTATGTCATTTATTTTATGGAGGCAACAATTTTGTCTGCTATTGAAATGTCAATATAGAGTCTGGAATGGTGGACTGGTGTTCTAATAAACAGTTTGATCATAAAACTGGAATTTCAATGTGAAATTGATTGTATATTTGTAAGTTATAAGTTATTGTAAGTTATTAGTACTCAAAAAAAAATAAGGTAACAATTTGCATGGATATTTCTGAGTAGAATAAAAGTAAAAAAATAAGTTTTAATAACTAAATGGAGTAATTTTTACACAATTAAAATTAAGTTGGTTCAACTTAATTAAGCTTGTAGAGGACAAAGCAAATCATTTTGTTTGTACTTAAGTAATAGAGTTTGCCTAACTAGAGAACTCTTGTGGCATTTATGCAATAGTGGCTAAGCTGAAATAACTTAAAAAGATCCATGCAAATTGTTACCTTAATTTTTTTACGTTAAGCCAGCAGATCATTTTTTAGAGTGTACAAATGCAGTGCTGGAACAAACTGTCTTACTAAACCCTCTGATGCATTTTAAGGACAATACCGTACTACAGGAAGGGAGTAGTGTATATTATTATCATCAGAATGGTGAGAAAAAGGCAGTAACAAATGAAGACAGACTCATTGGTCAGGGGTTCATCATCATCATGTTGTTGACTCATCAAAGATCAAAAAGCTCAGAGAAAAGAAGCTAAAATTCAGATCAAATAGTTGTGCATTTATCAGCAGTAACTCTGCAGACAACCAGGAGAGACCTATAAGAAGAATGAAAGAAAATGAGAAAGTCTAAAGCAGAATTGAATGTATTCTGAAGCAGAATTGAATGTGTTGAATATATATTGCACAGGAGAAATTAGACCGCAGCAGGAGGCAGATCACCATGGTGAGCAGTCCCCTCAGAGCCTAGACAGTGGTGGTGGTGAGAGTGGAGCTCGAGGTTCAGGTGCCTTCATGGGAGGAAAACATTTGATCAGGGAGTAGATGGAAGATGGCCAGGCATCCATAGTTGAAGAGGTGAAGGTGGGTTGCACAATGTCACAGTGCTGAAATGACAGCAGAGAGAGAAGATTTTCAGACTTTAACAGTTTGGAGTGATTGGCTCAAGGCTGAAATCAGCAAGCAGGGTTTTAGAGACATAGGGAACTGTGCATGTGACTCAGATGCCACGCACAGAGAGCTGGTCTTACTGACTGAACTTTCACTAAAGTAGAGAGGCAGAGTGGGTTCACAACCACAACTCCCAGTGAGTCCAGTACAAACAGCAACAACATCAGGTTTTACAACAGCAGCAGGCAGAAGCTTGTCTGAGTTTATTTAGCAGGATGATGTACAGCTTTATTTTACTCAAAGTCTGTGTGATCAGCTCCAACCAGCTCCTTTATTACAGAAGGATCCAATGAATGCAGAAAAGCCACTAAAATGAAAAGTTGGAAAGTGAAAAGCATGAATAAAAGCAGCTATCTTACTTCTTAATGTTCTGATACTTGTTAGTGTGTGAACTTGCTGCTATAACACTACAAAATTCAAAAAATATAATTCATGTGTCATTTTTTTCTGTTTCATGATCATCATAGGCGATCTAACCTCTGTTTTGTTGGGCCAGTCCCAGTCAATAATCCTGGGCTGGTTTTTATTCCCAGTCCACCTGCCTTAGCTAAATCACTCCAAGGTGATGCGACAGGCTACCAATCTGTACCAGCTGAAACAAAAGGTGAAGATATACATATACATGTTACATTACATAACAACCACACAGTTATTACGGTGCTGGAGCCTATCCCAGCTGACACTGGGAGAGAGGCAAGTTACACCCTGCACAGATCACCTCACTCTATCACAGGGCTGCAATATAGAGACAAACAATCATTTGCATTCACATTCACACCTATGGACAATTTTAGAGTCACAAATTAACCTGCCTGTATTTGGACTGTGGGAGGAAGCTGGAGTAACTAACAAGAAGAGTTCCATGTAGAGAGTCAGAAAGCCAAACAGCAAGAGAAAGTTAAGGACAAAAAAAGAAAGTTAAAGGTAAAAAAAAAAAAAAATACACAGGAAACAAACACAACAAAAGCTGCAGTTTTCATGCTTTCATTCATAATCTATACTGCTTATCCATTAAGGAGGGGCTGGAGCCTATCCCAGCTGGACAAATCGTCAGTCCATTTCAAGGCCAACATACAACACACATTCACACTCACATTCACACCAACAAGCAATTTAGAGTCACCAATTAACCTAACATGTATGTCTTTGGACAACACAGGCACAGGGAGAACATGCAAACTCCACACAGAACAGCGAACAGACCCAGAACTTTCTTGCTGTGAGGTGACAGCGCTAACTACTGCACTACCATCCTGTCCCAAGCTGCAGCTTTATTAATTAATATTGCAGCAGGACGATTGTGAGAGTTAAATGCTGATTATTTCCACTAGTTGTGAAATGTGTCAGCCTATCGTATATAGCACCTGCTGCTGCTGCTTCTTCACTGTTATGACCTTAGGCCTGCTGCTGGCCTCCTACCTTTGTGGAATTTGTAGTGTTTATTTTTTTTTAATTGGCAGAGATGTGATGATGAACACTATTTTGAGGCTGTATACCGTTTCCACAAAGGTGCAGGACCCACCTGGTTTGACGTGGGTTCAGTGTCTTGGCAGTTCTAATTCACTTCAGGTTTTTGTGGTTGTTATACACCAGGAATGGCTGCTCCATCCCTCCAATCAATGCCTCCACTCCCCCAGGGCTAACTTAACCATCAAGAGCTTGCAGGTGCTGATGGTGAAGGTGAACAGGGTCTTGAGGGACTGGAAGATCTCGTCTCAAGACATCACCCCAAGCAATGAAATGACCACTGGACAAGTCAATGTGAGGACTGTGTTTAACAACCCAGGGATGACCAAGGATTAAAGGTTACTGAGATAAGTCAATTATGTGGAAAGTAATGGTCTCTGAATGGTTGGAACAGTGGGGTTACAGGGAGTAGAGACAATGAAGGTGGAGGATTTGAAGTACTTAGGGTCAACAGTCAGGAGCAACAGAGAGAGTAGAAAAGAGGTGAAGAAGTGTGTGCAAGCAGGTTAGAATGGGTGGAGAGAAGTGTCAGGTGTGATGTGTGATAAAAGAGTATCAGCAAGAATGAAAGGAAACGTGTACAAGATGGTGGTGAGACCAGCGATGTTGTATGGTTTAGAGACTGTGGCACTGAGGAAATGACAGGAGGCAGAGCTGGAGGTAGCAGAGATTAAAATGTTGAGGTTCTCTTTGAGAGTGACGAGGATGGATCAGGAATGGATCAGGGACAGCGCATGTTTGGAGATAAAATCAGAGAGGCTAGACTGAGATAGTTTGGACACGTAAAGAGGAAGGATAGTGAATATATCGGTAGTAGGAATGAATGAATGGTTACCTGGCATGTGCAGCTTAAGGCATGTGCTTGTGGAGCTGCAAGTGATGAGCAAGTTCTTGGTCCATGAAGTTCTCATCACTCCCAGAATGAAAAGTGCAAGCTCCAGCAAAGACACAGGTGAAATCAGGTGAGTGTTAGACAGCAAATGAGGGGGTTGTTAAGGGGAAAAGGTTTGGCCCACCAATAATCTCCTCTTTACTGGTGAGCCCTGCCTTTTACTGGATACTTGGCCAAAAAATGTCTCAAATGAACATAATCAATTTAGATGCACTGACTCTCCTGCAGTCTGTGCTGTGGAAGGTCTGAGTGGTAGACCAGCCACTGGGAACAGTCTGCTTCTCTCATACAGTCAGTCATACAGTCATCTTAATGAATTAAATTAGAGGTCATCCAGGCCTTTATGTCTTTAGTTGACTTAAACATCTGGGTAAAGAGTAGGCTTTTTAAGTAGACTTTAAATTACTCCAACCTTAAAGCCTGTGGTAATCTCTTAATAAAGATAAACTGTTCAGATCAGGAGTGTTAATTACAGGTAAAACATTCAGTACAGTAGAGTGGAGTCTAAAACTGGTTTAGATGAAGAAACTGTTGAAGTTAGTTCAATAAGATCTATAGGAGAGAAGCAAAGTAAATATAAATCAGGTGTTACAGTTGACTAAAGCTGCTGTACTAGGCAATACATCAGTGGGAGGGAGGTGATGAGTTTTTATCTCCAATAGTAATTTTATTTGTAAAGAAGTTCATAAAGTCATTACTATTGAGAGCTGTGATTCTCCCTCAGCCTAGCTACAGTGCTGAAAAAAACTTTTCATTATAAATATTTTAATGAATAATAGGAGGTTCAGGAACAGATGCTCAGGAACAGTTGTCTACATAGGCAATGAAATGGCTCACATTTTACACACACTATGGGCCCATCAATGCAAGCCAAAGCATATTTTTTTTGAATGTAACTACAGTGACTTATTGGGTTTTATGTGCTCCCAAAACATGGGTGACCTTTATATCAATACCATATCCCTAACCCTAACCACTAACCCTAACCTGACTGGCTCCTGTGTAGACACTGCACTGGAGCTGCTGCTGCTGCTCTGTTAACATGCTGCCCACACTACGCCTCCTGTGTGGACGTGGTGTAGGAATCCTAAACTTGGGGTATTTATTATTACTTTGATCACATAAAAGCAGTATAGGCAGAATCCTGAATTAATTTATAGGATCACCCACCTGTATTTTAGTCTTCTTTGATCCAAAAACCTACACACCCAACCACTCCTAAATACGATTATATGTGACACAGCATGCAGTTAAGCTCAGCCTTCTTATTCTTTTTCTTTAGCTCTCTCTCCAGCCTTGAGTACACCTATTAGACAAGGTCAGTGTCAGTGAAGAATTCATCTTCTCACTCACACATGAGAGTGATATTTCCTTTTGTGCTGTAGCCAAGGCTACCACACACACATATACTAACACATGCAACTAAATATTCCACACACAGATCCACCCTGCTATAATAGAGCTCTGCAGCTGCTGTAACTCATCTCCCCAGAAGAACTATGCTGGGTACAACTGTCTATATGATTTGAATTACCCTGTAAAAATAAATGGTTAAAATAAATTATAACATATTATAATAACAGATCTTGGACACTATGTATTCACTGCAGAGTGTTTGCATGTGAACAGGGCAAGAGTGTGTAGTGTGTTAACTGTGTGTAACTCCTGTCTCAGCCTGTGCATCTGGCTTTGTCATCAGCAGCCATGTTTGATCTGTAAACCAGATCACTGCTCTTTATCTGTCGATATTATGTACTCTTTTCTGCATTGAATCAACCCCAAAATATATTTTGTTGCCTGTTAAATTAACTTCTGTGTTATGAATGTGGATTCAAGACCTAAGTGAATCCAGAAAATGTCTACTGCCGTTGAAAAGATTTATTAACCGGTGTCTTTCTGCCTTGCACTTCATTGTCATTACCTCCAGGTTCCTGACTGTAAGCCTATTACTTGACCACAGATAAAGTATATCACCTGCATCTGTCATGCTTGAGTGTCTACACATTAATCATCAGAACTAAACAGTAAAAAGAATTATTTGGAGTAAGTTGATTTCAGGGTCAAATATTTTTTGTGAGATTTTTAAGTTTCTTAAGTGTGAGGCCCATTCTGAAAAGGTTTTAATTTGGCTGAATTATACAGGCTATACAATTGTCTTTTAATGAAATTGCAATTAGCACAAATAGACTTCCAGTAATGAAATGGCACAATATTTTATTTTCATACAGACTTATCCCAAGACTCTCAGACTGTGAGAAACAAGATTCTCTGGTCTGATGAAACCAAGATTGAACTGTTTGACCTCAGTTCTAAAGACTGGCTGAAAATCCCTAAATCTGGGTGTGCAAACCCAAGAAGACACAAAGTTGTAACCAGTGCCAAAGGTGTGTCAAAATGGAGTTCAGAAATAAAATAAATGTATACATAGATAATGGCAAAAGCCAGCTTACAGACAACAGATGGAGGCAAAAAGCAAACTGTGACATCAGTGACAGCTGACCTGACCTGAACAAGCAATATGCCAAGAAACACAGTGGTAGAAGAAGATGCTGTCTCTTGAAACTTGTGTGATCTGTGGTAAGACTGCAGGGCTGAGCAGCTACAAAGTTCAGGCAGCTGATATGAGATGCTGAAGAAGAATTAGTAAAACTTTTTCCACTGTTTCACTGCTGTCACCAGTTTAGATCAGAGTTAGCATCATGCTGAAGTATGGTTTGACAGGTTTACCCTTTTACTGTTCATGTGTATAAGGGAAATTGTTTTCTAATTTAATGGTTGTAAATTGATCTGATGATGTTTGTCGAGGAGAAGCACAGGGTTTAAACTAAATTCTAGTTCACTGTGGTCACAAATGTGAGGATAACTGAATGATTATGATGCTTGTGATTGTGATAAAAGACTGATTAATAGAGCAGCATAATGTAATATTACTTTAAATAAACTCTATTAAAAGTTATTCAAAATAAATTTCATAATTAAATCTAACTAAAAGATGCTTGATGTTAAAACAATATATACATGATGTTGAGAGACTTGTGCTGGAATCCAGTTAACAATATTCAGGTAGCTGTATAAGTCTTTGAGTGGGGAAGTTAAAGCATAACTTGACAAGGTGGTTCAACTGATTACTGAGTAAAAGATCTGAATAATTTTTCAGAGATGACTGTCATTATGAGTATGGACTGATGAGGGAGAAATGGATTGAAATGATTTTAGCATGAGGCTGCAACACAAGAAAATGTGAAAAAAGTTAAACTTGTGTGAATACTTTCTAAATGCCTGGTATGTAGGACAGTCCTATTAAGATCTGCCGGGCTCAAATAAACAACCCTAATACTTTTCTATAAGTTTTCCAAAATCAACAGCACTAATTTAAGAGGAAGAGACTCCCGAGTCTGTTAACTCTCTGAACTGCTACATAGGCATAAAACTGAACCTTCAAATGAATATAATGCCACCTCCCTAACTCTTCATTTAACCAATGTAATTTGTCCTTAAAATACAAAAACTACTGGTGAAAATTTGACAGTTTTATCCAAAAGTTTGTCTCCCAGAAAAATTGTTTGAAGCCACCTGCTAATTTAACAACATCGTCCACTTTATCTGTTCTGTGCAAGCAACACCAAATGTTCAGGAGCAGGTCAGAGCCAGTACTTCCTGTTATTCAAAGCCAAGAAGGCAGCAGCTGAGTAAGAATATACTTTGAATTTAGTTTAGTTTTAGTCTACCCACCACATGGCCCATACAGAATGCCAAATAAAAACAAAATAAAATGAGATAGACAGACCCGTTAGCACAGAGCACCACTATGTATGATTGACATCATAGTCATCCAAATACTCACAGCCCAAATCCATGATAACAAAAACAGCAGCACAACATGGATTCTTTTTTAATGACAAAAAATGAACTGCCATAAACATTCCATTCTTCATGATTCCTAATGGATTCATATAAACCAGAGAAACCAGAGATAGGTGAGTGAAGGTAGATTACCTATCAAATAAGTGGACTGGGTGATTAGGTGAAGTAAACTCTCAGTTAAGAAAACCAAAAGAGCTATTAGAGGTGAATAAGAAATGTGATGCTTTCTTAAAGTAGCAGTGCCATGGAGTGCAGGGGGCAGACTGCCACTACAGTAAAGCCCACAGTTTAATACACTGATTGGGTGGATTGGTCTGGATATGAGCGATAGGGTCAGGATAGACAGATGTGAGACACATATCTCAACTTCTGCTGCTTCCATTTCAAATATTCTTTTTTAACCTGTCTTCTGAGTACCCCAAATTTATGATTCAGTGATGATTTATGAACAAAACATGGCCAAGCAGCATTAAAGAATCTAAGGGGGTTGTTGAATTGAGAGGAGCAGACTCTTTGTGGCAGGGGGATTTGTTTAGTATCTAGTATTTAGTTTGTTCTTCAGACAGTGGGCTGCAGCTGGTCCAGAGCAGGCCTGAGTCACACAGGAGGTCATTAGGTTGGCACATCAAAAAGGAGTCGGGTTGTTCTTATCTTCTCCCCTGGTGGGATTCAACATACCCCCAGGATCCAGTCAGATTCAGTAAGCAGACATCTGGCCTGTAATAAACTACAATTGAAGTTATTCACTGTTGAAAATGAATGTCAGTAGTTTTAGAATAAACCTGTCAACAGTGAACATTTTGTGACTTTACTCTTTTAATTCCTTCAGTCTTTTCCCATCACTAGAAACACCATTTAGACTGCAATGAATCAATCACTAGCACTGAATACTATAAAAATTCTTCGCTTCACCTCAACTAAGCATCTCAAACTGGTTTCCCACACCACACTGAGAGTTGTCTAGTCAGACATCTGTTTTAAATAGAGAAATTACACATGCATACACCAGCTGCTTTTTAAAGACGTAGCCATTTAAAATACAGAGGAAACCTAAGATACTACTGAGTTGAATACTCTGTGTTATGGAGAAGTGCTGAAGACTGCTATAATTGCTTTTTAAAATTATAATAATATGACATGACAATGTGAAAACAATGTCATGATTTGAAAGAGATTACCTGCAGTGATGAACCTACAGAGATTTATGAGCTGAATCTGCAGATATCCTGTGCTTTATGGAACCTTATTCTTAATTTCATCTTATTTTGTCTATTACAACTTCACCTCTCTCATAGTCATTTTCAGCCACAGCAGACAGAGAGGAAGCTGTTTCAGTGTCCACTACCTGCTCAGCTTCACACAGCAGATGGATGCAGTTAGAGATGAGTGGGAGAACACAGCTGAGGAGCCAGACATTTCCCTGAGGAGGTGGTGGAAATCAAAACAGAGATAAAAGGAGAATCAAAATTGGATTTGGACTTAGATTGATCAAGTGAATATAAACACCATTCATCATTAATGTTTCTCTGTAACTGCTAGATGTGGAAGTTCAACATATCAGCTTAAAAGGTGATGATATGTATACACCAATCAGCCCTAATATTATGACCACTGGTGGATGAAGTGAATAACATCGATCATCTCATCTAAATCAGTCTGTTAAACTTTGATTCTTGCTTATTTAGTCAAGAATATTTAATGTGATGGAGAAACACTTTTTAGGCTCACATTTTTTCAAGTCTTTCTTTAATTAACACCCATGTGTCCATATGTACAATGAATGGCTTATTGGGCACTGTGATAGTTCCTTCTCACCACAATGACTGCAAAGAGATTTAACAGAAATGATGGACCAAATAGATATCTTCCAAAGTTACAGAACCTTTAGTACAAAATCTCTTCTTTGTGTTTCCACTGACTGAGCTGCAGGGGTCTTAACACAAAGAGGGAACTTTGGAAGATACAGACTTCATTTGGAATTTGTATAACTCACATTGCTGAAGAGTCATGTTTGTAATGGTAAATGGTAAATGGACTGTACTTATATAGCGCTTTTCTAGTCTTTTCGACCACTCAAAGCGCTTTACACTACAGATCACATTCACCCCATTCACACACATTCATACAGCACATATTCTATATATTTAATGTGCTTTTTAAACACATTCACACACCGATGTGAAACATCACACATCGGAGGCAATTTGGGGTTCAGTATCTTGCCCAAGGATACTTCGGCATGCAGACTGGAGGAGCCGGGAATCGAACCACCGACCTTCTGATTGGTGGACGACTGCTCTACCTCCTAAGCCACAGCCACCCCAAGTGTGAGTAATTAAGAATGCTTTTTTCAAAACTAACAAATTCAACACTATATTTCAGTGTGTCAGTTTTCTCTCTATAAAAGCAGGGTACAAAGAAACTAATAATAAAACTGGGGAGGGTCTTGCTTTATTATAGCTTAGGATAGGCAAGGTTTACCCCTCTTCCCCCACCCAGTCATTTTCAACTATTGTCCCTTAAGACAATAGCCCCAGTGTCCCAAGAACATATCTAACAAACAGAGGCAACGCATATTTGGATTATTATTATTACTATATATATATATCACTAGGCACTTACCTCTCCACGTGGTTGTATGGGCTGTCTCCTTCTTAGCCAGAAGGTTTCAGAAATTTCAGTCAGCTCAGTCAATTTCAGTAAATAAGATAACATAACATAAAATATTAGGAAACCTGTTACCTTAGGAAAAGGGAGCAAAATAACTGTGTCAGTGGGATTCACAGAGGCAAGAACGCATGTAGAGAGATGATCTAATGTGCAACTGCATGATGTTAATGAGGGCAACAGGCATCAATATCGTCCTGTCACCTATAGCCATACTGGAGGGATGGTAATAAACAAGCACATAACTTCACCAATGGTAGAAAAGACAACAACTGTAAACTACTAAAAACATTGTAAAAACAGAAACACTGATGAGCAACACAAGTTTAACTTAAACTTATGACCATAAACACACTGCCACAGAACATGCTGGGAATAACTTAGGCCCATATCATAAAGTCTGTGAATTCCTCTGTGCAATGAACTATACACGACATTGCTCAGCTTGTGCCTGGGTGTTTTGTCTGTATGGTGGATGAGCCTCTGCCTGTGTCACTAGACTCGAAGTACACAGGAATATGATACTTATTAAAGATCCTCCTGAGTTTTTCAGATACTCCTACGGTGTAAGGAATGTCAGTGACAATGCTGTTCTGTCTATTGTTGGTTTCTGTATCGTCTCTTCTGTATCATCGTGTGGTTTCAATAAAGGCTGCAAAAGGAACAGCTCTCATCACCAACTTACTAAATCAGTTTGTCTTACTAATAATAATAATAATACATCAAATTTCTATTCTGCTTTTCAAGACACTCAAAGACGCTTAACAATATAACAAAAGAAAAGAGAAACAGTAAAAAGAAATAAGTAAATTAAATAAAGTGACAGTTATAACTATGCAAGTGCCAGGTTGAACACTTGGGTCTTGGTTAGTGATTTGAAGGTCTGTAACGAGTCTGAGTTCCTGATGTGTTGTGGAAGGAATTCCAGAGGGTAGGGGCAATGGCAGTGAAGGCTCGGTCCCCCAAGGTTCGGTGCTTGGTTCTGGTGATGGGGGTCAGGAGGTTGGATCGCAGATGGCAGGAAGGGGAAAGGCGGTGGAGGAGGTCAGTGAGATAAGAGGGGACAAGGTTATTCCATAATTCAGCCATTGAGATTATTGTTAAATGTCATGTAAGTCCATACTGGCTAAGCACCAACTCAGAAATTATGCAACTACTCCTGATCCTAACTCTTCTGATTCCCCTTGAATCCAGCGAACCAGCTCATGTTTTCACCAGTTTTGAGCAAAACCATTGTAATCACAGTGATTTGCATTGATCAATCTTTCTCACATGCCTTCTCCAGTGTTATCGTCTCCATTCTCTCTTTCCAAGAATATGTAGGATATGACACTCACACTCACTGTTCACTCTTGAAAACATACTACATTTTTTGTTCCAGTGGAGAACTGACTTGTTACCAGATTTATTTTTGATCAAAATGCTCTGAACCATTCGAAATGAAGCGTGTGAACTGGAATGGGACCTGTTTCATGTTGATGGAAAAGAGGTGTCAGAACTCTTGTTTTGTAAGGCCTCAGCAGATGATTCTTGTGAATGACAAACTCAAAATGTTTAAGTGTTTTTTGATGTATTCAGTATTGACAATAACAATACAATGATTTATGTGTTATTAGTTAAAATAGATTTTGCTTGTTCACAGTTATAAAAGAATATCTGACCATATTTTACAACAAATCTCCTAAATGCAGGTCATTTCAAATGCTTCACTTTTTTTCTTCTTTTTTTTTTACTCTATTTATTTATTTATGGTATTTAGTTTTTCTGTATATAAATCCCATTTAAAAGGCTGTCCTGACAAGTAGCAACATCTTACCAAAAAGCTTTGACTCTGAGTGACATCACTATCTATAAATTCTCTCTCTGCTCTCTGGCTTAGCTGAAGACGAATGGCGGAGGTTAGATATGGAGGTTTACTTTAATGTGTCACTGATAAAACCGAGGTCTTGCCCTCAGCAGGGTCACCCTCCATCACAGAATGTAGATGAAGATATGTTATCAGACATTTTCCCACAGTCCCCCAACTGAAATTTATGCACTCTGACCCCTACAGCTCCATTACTGCTAAAATGTCTTACAGTCATTTACATTCAGTGTCACCAAGCAGTGAAAATATCCACAGACTACTCACCACTGACTGTGAGAAAAGATGAGATTTACTACTAACAGAGCTACTGCAGAGGCCTCCTCCACTGTGTGTTGTTATTTTTCACAGTTGAACGGTGATGTGTGATTATGCTGCTGCAGAGCTGGCCAAGCCACGCCGTCTCCTCGTGGGAAAGAGTGTGTGTGTGTCAGTGTGTGTAAATGCAGAGAACCAGTAAGGTGTCCATCATGTCTCA
This sequence comes from Lates calcarifer, assembly GCF_001640805.2. Classification (NCBI taxonomy): domain Eukaryota; kingdom Metazoa; phylum Chordata; class Actinopteri; family Centropomidae; genus Lates; species Lates calcarifer. Next base: position 138,223 of record NW_026118180.1, read on the forward strand.
GGCCTGACTCCAGTCTGGCCAGTGGTGTGTTCAGACTACCAAACCAGGGAGAGGTTCACTACAGCACTCCGAGTATGAAGCAAGATGTGTGTTCTGTCTGATTTTTATGTATTTGCCCACAATTTCAGCCTCACACACTATGACATTTAACTCATCAACTTAATTCCTGACATCTGGAGTTATTACTCAAACTGTCCATGAACACCCATTAAATTTTCGCAAGCTATTTTTGGGTTCAACTTTGGCCTACCAAGCTCACTGCACTTGTGTGTGCTGTGTTACACTGCAGTTGACAAATATTGAGGGTATTGCAGATGTGTTCACTATCATGTTTACTTCCAGATATGACTTGGATCATTCAGACTTACTAACAGTGTTGCTTTGACTGTACTCTGTGTCACTGAATCGCTGCATCCCCAGTTCTCAGCAGTCAGGCCAGTGAGTGAAAGCTGAGATGACCTTAGCCAACTCTGTCTCCTAGAAAGTTCTGTCATATCAGTAAAGGTAGCACATTCAGGTAGCTGGACTGGTGATCAGAGTGTACCCAGCCTCTCACCCAGTGTCAACTGGGATTGGCCTCTTTCCACAGGGATGTGCAGAGGTGTGTGAGAGTGCTTATTTGTACTTTAGAACATAAAATCCCTTTAAATAAACCAAATTTTAGTGTTGCTAGGAGATACAAACAGCAGTTCCCCATGTCACATGACCCCCCTCACTGAGAGGTTCTACAGTGGTTTGACAGTGTCTGATTGCTACCTTTAATTCTCTGAGACTGTGTGGGAAAATGTGGTGTAGAACTAATGGTGAATCAGTCTGATTCATGTGGGAAAGAGCAGTGTGCAACCGCAAACATGTACTGCTCATCATGCAATGGGAGTTAAAACAATGTTAAGAATTACAAGATTATGATTGAGAGACATTTTAAAAAACTTTCCCATACTCATCTACTTTGAAGATATATATGCTGAAGGTACCCATATATCTATTTGGCAAATACTGTGACTTTCGGTCCCTGAGGGTAGCCCCACATGGGGTCTGGAAATGTGGAATGTGTGATGGGAGGGAGGGAGCTGGAGGATGAAACAGAATCTTGGTCCAGTGGAAATCACCAAAGGAGGCTGGTGGGTTGATTCGGGGGGTTTGCAGACCCTCAGGGTGGAGCCCAGCCCAGGAGACTGACTTGACTGGGCCATGGCCATGATAAGGGAAACCTCTCTGAGAGAGCCCTATTCTCCGTACATCATACAATACTGATAAGTGAAAGCTTAAGGCGAGCAGCTGGAGCCCCTCCCTTAGCCATGAAGTAAACAAGATTAAAAGTTGATTAACAGGCATGGATAGTCTCTAATGAGGTTATTTACTGTACAACCCTTATTGCCCACATTTCTGTTGTTATTGCAGAACCAGCAGCTAAATGTAATGCAGTGGTGGGCCATCAGCAAGCCTTCTCAATCACTGAATTATATTTTTATATATGTTTCCCATTAATTCACCCATTATCTATACCAGTTATCCATCAAGGGTTGTGGGGGGGCTGAAGCCTATCCCAGCTGCAGTTGGGCAAGAGGTGGGGTACACCTGTCCATCGCAGGGCCAACACATATAGAGTCACCAATTAACCTGCATGTCTTTGGACTGTGGGAGGAAGCCAGAGTACCCAGTAACCCATGCAGGGACAGGGAGAACATGCTAACTCCACACAGAAAACCACTTCTTGCTATAAGGCGACAGTGCTAACTACTGCACCACTGTGCCACTCTGTTTCCCATTAATACTATATGTATGAAATAGTTTCCAATAGTCTATTCTCTTCATCTCATCTCATTTCCTGCTTCCAATACAGTCTGTTTATGTTAGAGTTTTTATCCAATCAGATTTCAGCCCCCCGTTGCCAAGTTAACAGAAATCTGCCTTGGATCCTTCAGAATCAACAGTACAGGCTCCAATGCAATGAAACTGTTGCCTTGCGGATCCTTTAGCCAATCAGATTTTGAGTGGTGAGATCAGGGCCTTCTAGCAGGCCTTCGCTAACGTCAAGATTTTCATGTCATTTGATTGGATGGTCAGAGAGTGTAACTGGTCAGAACTAGCTTACTGCATCTACAGCTACTAGCACAAGCTAAAACGTTAGTATAGATTTTATAGCTGTTTTTTCAACCCACAACGGCTGAAGGAGGAGGAAGAGTTCAGTGACTCTGTTGTAGAGGTTATCTGTCTAAGTCCTTTTCTATCGCTGGGGAGGCTAACGCTGAAAGTCGAGTCTGCCCAGTTTTAATTGGCTTTAGGGCTGAGAATGTTCGCTCAACAGAAGCAGTTTTTTATTTATCTACAAATAATCATCAGCTGCAGTCAGTAAAATGCATTTTACCTACAGTATATTTTATTGTTTACATCTTTGTCATTTTCTGAGTTAATATTGATGCTTCTGCTGGAGATGATGTGTGTGGAGCAGCTGTGGCTGCAGTGTTTGGAGACCTATTGAATTGTGTTAATTTGGTTTTTATAGCATTGCTTCAGTAATGGCATTTATTCTGGCTACATGTCTGTCTGTCTGTTCAAAGTTCTGTTATACTGTGTTTCTGTATGTTGTTGATGGCTTCTATAGCTGTGACATCATAATGACGGTATAAAGGGGAGGGTTAATTTAGGTAGGACGCCAGTGAAGGCCTAGGTGTGAAATGCATAATGAAATGTTAAACTATTTATACTGTTGGTCTGAAACACAGTTCATTTAAGAGTCAAAGTGACTGTATGGGCGTGGGAGGGGTAGGGGGGCTAAGTGTGTGAGCAAGCTAACATTTGCTAATTAGCACTAAACTCAAAAAATAACTGAGGATGATGGGAATGTAATCGATATATCATGGCGAGTTAAGAGACACCAGAGTCAGTAGGTTCCATCCTCTGGGTGACATGAATGTCTGCTTAGTCTTGACCAAAGTCGATCAACCTGCTAACTGACATTGCCATTCATACAGAAGCTAAAAACTCAGAATGAACCTGATTGTGTGCTCCCTCACCAAACAAACCCATAGGAAACGGGATGTGAATGGCAAGATGTCAAAATGAGAACAATAACAGATGAGCCTTTGAGAGAAAGATAAGTGTTAATTTCTACTTTGATAACAGCCATGTAATGCAGTGGGAAGTAGGTAAAATAAAGGTTTATTTCTACTGTATACAACTGTATGAAGTGTCTCAACAAACATAGCTCAGCTGGGGGAAAAGCAATGCAACACATGTCTGACTGAAGTATCTCTCAGGCCCAGGTCAGGAGAGTTCAGAGTGTGGGTGGTAGTGCGAGTCTCCATGGTAATAATGTGCTCCAGGCTGAAGAACTGGGAGTCTAACTTAATTATGCAGCCCTGGGCTTGTCAAACAGACCTAAAATGGTAGATAGACAGCTTTCAACTGCAAGTCCTCCGGCTTCAAAGACACACTCTCTGTTTTGCATCATAATAAAGCCTATGAATATCAGGCTTGGAGGTGAAGGAGGGACTCACTTTGTTGTTCCAATATAATGAAAATACATAGGTACAAGGTCATGCATATTTTGGATCACTCAGTTCACTTCCTTTCTGAAAGGCCTGAAGATGAGATTTGATGGCAATGGAAACAAGCAATTATTTCACCCCTGACAAATAATGGAGTTTCCCCTTCAGCCAGTCAGTAATGAGACACAGCATCCCACCAAACAACCTCCTCTGGTGAGTCAGTGAAATATATATATATATATATATATATATATATATATATATATATATATATATATATATATTTCAGAGAGAGAGAGAGAGAGAGAGAGAGAGATAATGGGTAGAAGCCAATCCCAGCTCACAGTGGGTGAGAGGCAAGGCCTATCCCACAGATTTTCCCACAGTCAACATAAACATGAACCTAACTTGCCAGGCTTGAGAAGAGCAGTGTTGATGGTGCTGTTTTTTGGATGGTGACAAGTAACACATGAAGGCCATACATAATGATGGCATAAACTGTCTCACATGATTCCTGTTAAAGTTCTGAATATATCTTCATCTCAGGAGTTTTTCCAATCACAGAAGGTAACTTAAGGTTATGAAAGCTTTAGAAACGTTAAATTGTTTTGATAAAAGTTTTTTGTTTTGTTGCAGTTCTGGGTCTAGTTTTGTTTAAAAGGTGAAGAGAATCGAATACAGTGTTGATGAATTTCGGATTAACAGCACAACTGGTCTAACTGAAAACAGTTCTCCCTAATTTTCAAAGTTGCTAATGTTAAAAACTAAAATTGTAATTGTAAATTGTGTAAATTGTAATTGTAAAAACTGTAAAAATATTCTACAACCACTGACTGCACTGTGAGGTATTAACTGCTAATTACTGGCAACTCTGGGTGCCAGGTAATTTGAATAAAATACAAGATAATGTTGTAAACCAGATTATACATAGATTGCTGTAATTATATACAACAAAAACTTGTAAGTGGTATACTGTAATACACTGTAATAAAAACTTTTTTTTATTCTTTAGACTCTCAGTGTTTTGATTGAGTGTGAAATAAAATGATGAATATTTCATTAAAATGATTCTCAGCTTTAATTTGAGTTGTTTACATCAATATAGAAAGCACTGTGTGGGAGCTACAGCCCTTTAAACACATAGTGGTCAAGGAGGTATTATTTTCTAAAAGATATTTTGATTTTGTTTGACCTGTCCTATCACTCCATCATAGTATAGTCATTAACTCCTGTCAGCTTGGTTGTTGTCATGTGTTTAACCCGAGAAAGAAAATCTATCTCACAGAGACTGAGGATTTGCAGAGGATTTCAGTCTTTTTGGGCTGGGGAGCAGCAACTCATCCACTCTGCTCATTTAAATAAGATAGAGGGAGAACCAGGGGAATGTGGTCTCCACCCACGTGAACCAACACAGATTTTCCCATTTTCTTTGAACAAAAAGGCTGAATGTCTATGCCGTTTAAGCTGTTCTTCTCTTGTCATCATCATTTTCTTCAGATTCTTAAAGGAGAAAACCCTTCATATGACCTATGTCCTCCATCCTCTGTGGTTCTCCAACATAAAGGTGTGCTGGTGATTTCAATGCATGCTGTGTAATTCCAAACCTGTCAACAGCTATTTGCACAATGTAATGAGAGAGCCAGTAAACAAATGCAGCCCATTACTGATAGGAGTAGATGTGTTGGTCATATGATAATGGCTACAAAGCAAAACAGTTACCTCAAGCAATCAAAGGACTTGCTTGCAAACTAAAAACCTTTGATCAGAATGGAGCTCAAACACTACAGGCAATGAAGGATTATTGGTGCAGTGTTTGAGTTCCATTCTGGATTTGCTTTTGTCTTGAAGCTCTTTCTTTTGTGCATCCAGATTTGATCAGGGTAGGCTTCCCCATGAAGTAGCATTTACTACTCAAGAACAAGCCAAAGTCACAACACAGTCACAAAAAATATTTATCAAGATGCTTATCATATGCCCAGGCTGAATGAGTGATCAACAGAGAAAAAAATGAATCAAAATTGCTACAGTTGTATGAACTTAAATGTTCAAATGGTTTTTAAAAAAGTATAAGAGCAGAGGTGAGTCTCAGTTTCAGGAGAGAGAAGGTAAGTATTCCATGGTCATATGTAAATCTACCATAGGAAAGCTGAGAGAGATGCATACACAAGTACACTGAAAGAACTTAGTAAAGTAGCGATTATGCAGAGATGGTCCTGAGTGTTATACTATTATAAATTATATTATTGTGTTACTCTTGATGACGCGTTAATGTGTAAGTCAAATGAAGGTAGTATAGTAAAAAGTTAAATATTATTTTGAACTGTGATGTAATTAATACACTTAGTTACAGTGTAACTGTACTAGAGTAGTACTGAAAATTACAAGGGTAAGTTTTATTGCCTTAAAATGATCATTTTCATTCTCTCTGACACAGTCTCACTTAGGATTGTAGTGATTGAGTTTTCTCAGCAATCACAAATACTTTTGAATGCTTTATCCTAAATCCTAATAATCCTAAGTTTTACCTTTCTTGTAACATATGAGGCTGTACAATAATAATAATAATAATAAAATAAGGAAGCCACAGCAGCATACATCTCTGGAAGCTGATCTAAAGTATATGGATGTTTAATGGTTTTATATACAAGCTTACATTGATTGCTACATAGATGTATAGTCAGTTCAGTGTGTTCAAATAACACAAAGAAAATCAACGTATCACTGAAACCATGTCCAACAACCAAATAGGTATGTTGTCCATTATATCCTCTGATATGACCCATCAGAGCGTCTCCTGGAATCTAGGTCAAGTGTACTGGAACTTCATCATCATAGTTACAGTAATAAACATATGGAGAGTAAAGGCAGCAGTGTGCTGGATCCTCATTGTCATGGTTATGATAATAAACACTTAATTAAACTTAGGACATATTGACAATAGGGTCAGGTTTGGTTTTAAATATGTACTTCCTTAAGGTTTGGAGACATTCATTGTCATGGTAACAGAAATAAACACACAGGTTGTGGAATGGTCATGGTTAAAAGAATTGATGATGACTATCAGTTTCAGCTTCCTTCTTTGTTCCTGTCATTATAAGTACAGTTAGTAGAGGTAACCTAACAACAAAGTCTCACCATGCGTCTTAAGAAGCTTACAGAGATGACCTGTGGTATTTTTACAGGAGGATAATCTCATCCAGCCAATACTGACACATGAATAATTAACATCTAATTTTGAGAGGCAGTAACATTCTAGTACTATGCCTCATTCAGAGTAAAACCTCAAGTTACAGGTACATTTAGCACATCAAAGATGATCCCATCTAAACATGTCCAACAACAATTACAGAGCAATTAGATGAAATTACACTATGTCCCTTCAAACACAGACAGACTGTAATGAAAGAATGGGAATGATGCAGAAAACAATCTGCCCACTCAATGTGCCAACATGAGGCAGGTAATCACAACAAGATGGCTCACACTGAAGCTGTAGAAGAAGGAGGAAATGTTGGAAAATAAGAGATCCTGCTTTTCCTGAAGGCCTGATCATGATGATTGCAGTTCTGTACCAATGTTTCTCATGAACCTTGGAAACTGGGAAAATGTTGCTCCTCTGAGCCAAGTTAGTTAGTCAGCAAAGTCTCATTGAGATTAAGATTTCTTTTGCAAGCGAGATGGGAAAACAAATTACACACTGTATTCATCCTCAGACACACTAATGAAAGCATTCATAAATGATTCAAATCATCAGCACAAATGAATGAATATTGCTAGCTTAAATTTGTGTTGCAGTTCATTCTAGTTGTAAAGAATTACAGTACTACTTGAAACCAGTCTGTAGGACTGAACACCAGTAAGAAAAAAGGCTTTTAAAACAAATCTTGTACCATGTGTATGCCATCATAAACCACCAGTTAAATTTGTAAATGCATCTTTTTCTCTCAGTTTCAGCCCTCCAGCTGGGGTACAACAGTGATTTCCTGCCCCACAAATAGGGCTTTCCCAAAGCAGACCTTTAAAATGCCAGACTGGTATTTTAGTGTATATGGGGTAGAAGAAACTTTTGCAAATGATGATGTAGGATGCCAGTTCAGATCAGGGGCTGTTTGGCATTTATGATCTAACTAATTTTCTCTATGATGTCATTACAACCAACATTAGAACTGTTAGAAAACCACAACAACATTATTAAGACCATGGCTCTATTTAAACATAAATGCTCTATGTTCTGTATTAACTGGTCATAAAATCTGATCCAATCTTCATCTAAGTCACAAGCACAGTCAAACACAATGTGCTTAAGACAATAACCCACAAACAATTCTAACCTTTCGTGTCTTTATTGAACACAGACATTAAGCATTCACAGTGCTTGTGGAAAAAGTAAGAGAACCTTTGGATTTAAGAAGTGGTTGAACCTCCTTTGGCAGCAGTAACCTCAGTCCAGCTCTTCCAGTCTCAGACCTGATCAAGGTTGAGGAGGAAGTTTGGACCGTTCTTCCTACAGAGCTGCTTCAGCTCAGACAGAGTCTCAGGACGTCTGGTGTGAACGTCTCTCTGAGCTCATTCCACAGCAGCTCTGTTGGATTCAGGTCTGGGCTCTAAAAGTCATTGTCTGGTTCTGGTTAGATTTACTCTGATGTTTACGGTCATTGTCCTGCTGCATCATCCAGTTTCTCCTGATTCAGCTGGTGACAGACACCCTGATATTGTCCTGTAGGATACTTTGACTTGGGATTATAACCACTAAAAGTAATCCATTGTATTCTTAAATCTTCACACAATCTTTTCCATCTCTACCTTCCATCTCTGTGAACTTTGTATAATATTATTTACACCACTCTCTAAACACCAGTGGTGTTTTCTGGAGCTCTGTTAGCTGTCTGTCTCTTGACATTGCAAATACATCTATGAGTCCAAAGTGGCTGATCCTTTGTTTTGTGTTTTTGTTGGATACAAGGTCTGGAGAATGTAACACTCAAAGAGATGCACTTGCAAGCAAATGGACAAAGACTTCCTCGGAAAATCGCAGCAAAATGATTACAATTCATCCAGAGGGCCTTATGAGCTTAATCTCATAGCAAGCCAGACAGTAGTTGTTTTGGTAGACAGATCAACTGACAGTGCTGTCCCTAGAGCTGACCCACAAGCATGGCTAAAAACTCTGTCACTGTCACTGTTCATTGCCTCCCTGTTGTTTCTTAAATCATTTTTATTTACAGGTTTAAACAAACATTCCGTTCTGAGCAGTTTCAAGTTGTTTCATCATAAGTAGAAGGGAAACTGTTCCTCTCTGAGCATCACCATTGATGTCTGGTTGACAGATCATCAATCACATAGTAGATAACCTGCTGACTTCTGTCAAAGCTGAGCAGTGCAGTGAATGTTACACAAACCTATCTTTTGGCTGGAATGGCTTGAAGGATCAACCTCCTTATATCTTGAATAAGATATGTTAAGTTTGACTTCCCTTAGTTGTATAACAGAAGTAGTGACTCACTGATTGATTTAGATAAGTCTCATAAATGGCTGTGATCAATATTTTTTAACAAGTAAAAGTAGCAATGTCAAAACAAGGTGATAATGTGAAAGGGGTGCTCATAGTGATGAACCTACAAAGAATTATCACCTGATTCTGCAGATTTCCTTTAAGGAGCTTTACAGTAACTTTCTGCTCATTGTTTGCTGTCCAGGCCATAACTCTACTGATCTGGGTCGCTTTCACTGTTCTCATAGGACTGTTTTTAGCAGCAAGCAGCTGCTTTCAGTGTAAACGCTGGAAAAAGCCACTGTACACTAGCTGCTCAGCAGGAAACAGCAGACAGATGCAGAGGCAAGTTGGTGAGCATTTAGCAGCTGAAGAGCCAAATACTGTCTCTCCTTCCAGTCCAGTCATGTGGAGTGAAAACTGTTGTCTAAAATGAATGTTTTCTGTGTCTCTGGAGGAGCTCTCTACAGCCTGAGCAGATAAACCTGATGATGTGATTAATGTTATCTACACTTTATGCTCATTGTTGCGCTTATAGATGTTTCTTGTTCCCTGTAGCTGTCTTACTTTGTCTTTTGTGTATGTGAAATGTTTTCTTTGTTAACACAGCATGGGCAGATGCCCAAGTCAAATTTCCTACAATGTAGGACATAAAGTGTATCCTGAATCACATAGAGACAACAAATGTTAAAATCCAAAGCCTACAGATGTGGGGTGCGGGGTTCAACAGATGTGGGCACTCACCAAACAGAGAGGTCAAATGTAAGATGAAAACTTTGTCTATAATCCATATTTTGTAGTAAGTATATTGTGTATTGTATATTGTGTTGACTAATAGTCATTGTGTTGTTGTTGTTTTGGTTTGGTTTGTTTTTTGTCCTGAGTAAGTAAATGGTGAACAGCATTCATTCATTCATCCAATGTTCTTCATAACTTTGACTTGGTGTGTTTCTGACAGAGGAAATAATGTGTGGTAAGGTTGGAAGGCATGTGTGTGTGTGTGTGTGTGTGTGGTGTGTGTGTGTGTGTGTGTGTGTGTGTGTGTGTTTGTGTGTGTTTGTGGTCAAATTGCCAATCCCAAAAATGACAGAGCTGAGACCAGTAATTTCCAGCCACCCACACAACACAACCACCACTGCACTCAGCTGTTAGCCTGACAAACCATTAATCTAACCAGACTGTGGTGTGGCTCTAAACCAGTGCCTGTAATGAAACCAGAGCTCCAGAGGTTGCATGGGGAGATAACACTCTGCCCAGAGCAGGCAGAGGACACTCGGTCAGGCTCTGCAGGGGCTGTGGGGCTGTAGTGTGGGAGCCCTGGAGATGAGCCAGCTCGGCTGTGGGAGAACTCTGGGAGATGTTTACCGTGCATAAACCCCAGGGAGGTCCACTTATTAAATTGGCCAGTCTGGGATCTGCTGTGGAACCCCACCTCCTAACTCCACAACAGCTTCCTCTTACATTGTTTCTGGGAGGCATTATTCAACCACGTGATAACTGACAGTTGTGGAGCTGAAGAAAGGCTGTAATGACAGGGGCTGCTATGACTCCCACTCCCTGTGACCCTTTGATCAAGCTGGTCGATGTGTTTAAGCCACCATGCTGCTGTGTGGCACAACACACAAGGAAACTATTAGCCAAACTCATGTGGTTAAGTAATTGGTGAGAATTAGAATATTTCTTTCCTTTTTTAATTAAACTCATGTTGGGAGAAAAACAAGTCAACAGAACTGGTTAGGATTTAATCAGTCTATTTTATCAGAACAGACAGACTCAGTTGGAAATATATCAAACTGTGACAAAAGGTGAGAAATCTAATGAATCCCAGACCTTGTGTTTTTGCATCAGAATGAGGCTTACCACTGAAATATTTGATACTATGTGTGTATGTTGCTTCAAATACCACTGGGTCAAGACAGCCTGCCCTGAAAGCATTCTCACGCTCCGACTAAGCTTTCCCCAAAAATACAACAGGAAGTCGGGGGTTAGACCATAAGGAGAGGGGTCAGGCAGAGGGGGGAGAGGAAGACTGGCTAAATGAATGAGCCAGAAAAAGGCTGTTTTGAAAGTACATAGCATTCTAGTGTCATGTATGCCTGTATTATTCTGTATGTGGGAGCTTTATTTTCTCACTACTTCTGGCTCCAGCTGAACTACATCAAAAGTTATAAAAATGCTAATAACAATAAATAAAATAAAATATCTTCTCCAGTACAAATTGGCCAACAAAAACACCAACAAATTGTTCTTAAAACAAGAGTTCTTTGGGCAGAGAAACATATCTGGTAGCTGCTGTGCCTCAGGCCACCACATTTTACCCTTAAAACAGCAACTATTAAATAAACACCATGTGATGTAATTACTTAGTTGTAAAACAAGTTAAAGGAACAATTTGGAACTGCGGAAATATAAATGTTTACCATCCAACTGTCTTGTATTAATGTTACCCTGTGTGGGCAGGAAGATGATGTTGAAACAGAGCATTCCAACATTCAGTGTAGACTGAATGTGTAGTCAACAACCCAGCTTCCAACAACCTTTTGAACAATCACACCCATTTCATGGTGTGTGTATGAGATGTTAAAATACACCAGGCTCTCTTTGTTGTTCTCTACACAACTACACTTATGAGTTGTGTGACTTTCTACAGAGCAATAGGTTTATTTGAGTTGAGTTGACCTATGTCCTATCACGCCATCTGCAATCTTCAATTACAAGTTTAATTACATCCCTGAACCATGGACTACTTTGTAGGAATTTATCAGCGCTTATGTGGAGGCGTTTTCCTTGGTCTCCTCCAATTCTTCACCTGTTAGATTTGTGTACACCTCGAGTCAGCGCCCAAACAGGAAGCTGCAGTAGGCTCACAGATACCTGTAGAAGAGGTATCTGTCTTCCTGTCTGTGCTGGGCCTCAATCTTATCTGACAATGAGAGAAGAAATACATCAAACACATGGAGATACATATGTGGCTGCTGTGTCCTCATTCTATAGATGTTAAGTAACCCTCTTTGTGTTCACACACACATCACCTTAGTTACTTTGTTTCATTGATAGATGTCTAAATTCAGTGATTATAAGATAAGATTTTATTTTACTTCATTATCCTCCAATCAGCATCAGAGTTAGTAACATCATAAGAAATGATGATTCCAGCAGAGCTCCAACAGTAACTACGTTGAGATAAACCGCCTTGCAAATTCAGGTGCAGTTTGACCTATGCAAACTATGCAAACTAATTATTTGTATTTAGTTACATTCTTAATAAGTGCTTCAAAATTAGTAATACAAAAATACCTAGCACAACTTGGGAGGCAGCATCAGGGGAACATTACTTATTTTCACCATGGTTGCTAACTCAGGCCTGCACAGATTCAGTCTCAGCAAATAGACTTTGAGATACTGGTGAAATTTCTCTATATCAGGAGACAGTAAAAAAACAAACAAAACAAAAAAAACCATCAACCTAGTTATATATATTTGCCTTTCCAAACACAGTCTCCAAGCTAAATCAAATGATTTATCACCATGTGTAAACTGAAAGGGATTTAATATTAGAGACAGAGCTGTGGAGCTAGACCCATTTCACTGTGTCTTAGCAGTCACTGCACCACGGCCTTAAATGGGAAAAAGATCATCTGATTAAAGATTAAGTCCCTGCAATCCACCACATTCTCAGTGCCTCTGATCCGCTGTGGGACACATGGGACGTGGTGAGTCAAAGTCACCGCCGAAAAAAATGGGCTGGATATTTAATGTTCATGAAAGTGGGGGGAGTAAAAACAAAAACAAGAGCAAGCTGAGCTCTGAAGAGGATGACAGGCTGCGGTTTCAGTTTCTCAGATGTATTTCTCATCCAGAATGGAAGGGAAAAGAGGAAGGCAGAGGTCAAGAGAGGATCTGTTTATGGGAGAGCATGAGGAGATGGGGAGGATGACAAAGTGAGGGAGGAAAGAGTGTACTCATAAGCATTCCATAAGGAGCTGACCTCACTTGCTCCCTAAGCCACTTTTGGGTAAGACTGTTCCACTTGGCAGCCCCAGCAGTCATGCTTTGCCTTTTGTATGCTCTATAAATAGCTGCTTATGCTCTGGCTGAGTGGGAACAAGCTGTAACCATCACCCCATGGAGCAAAGAGGAGAATGGGAGTCATAAAAACCCATGGAGATCCCGTCAACAACTCACAGCCGTTCTCCGAGGATCAAATCGAGCTGATGGTTTCTATCATCCACAGCAGCAAGTCACCCTCAAATATGATTATATTTTTTTTTTTGTTTGTTTGTTTGTTTTGTTTCTTTGGCACCATTGTGTGCTCTGTGTGGAAAAATGCTTCTGTTTGTACTGACACAGGTTTGATTCAGTAGCAGACAACTTTACAACTAGGCCTTCACTGGCGTCCTACCTAAATTAACCCTCCCCTTTATACCATCATTATGATGTCACAGCTATAGAAGCCATCAACAACATACAGAAACACAGTATAACAGAACTTTGAACAGACAGACAGACATGTAGCCAGAATAAATGCCATTACTGAAGCAATGCTATAAAAACCCAATTAACACAATTCAATAGGTCTCCAAACACTGCAGCCACAGCTGCTCCACACACATCCTCTCCAGCAGAAGCATCAATATTAACTCAGAAAATGACAAAGATGTAAACAATAAAATATACTGTAGGTAAAATGCATTTTACTGACTGCAGCTGATGATTATTTGTAGATAAATAAAAAACTGCTTCTGTTGAGCGAACATTCTCAGCCCTAAAGCCAATTAAAACTGGGCAGACTCGACTTTCAGTGTTAGCCTCCCCAGCGATAGAAAAGGACTTAGACAGATAACCTCTACAACAGAGTCACTGAACTCTTCCTCCTCCTTCAGCCGTTGTGGGTTGAAAAAACAGCTATAAAATCTATACTAACGTTTTAGCTTGTGCTAGTAGCTGTAGATGCAGTAAGCTAGTTCTGACCATTACACTCTCTGACCATCCAATCAAATGACATGAAAATCTTGACGTTAGCGAAGGCCTGCTAGAAGGCCCTGATCTCACTCAAAATCTGATTGGCTAAAGGATCCGCGAGGCAACAGTTTCATTGCATTGGAGCCTGTACTGTTGATTCTGAAGGATCCAAGGCAGATTTCTGTTAACTTGGCAACGGGGGGCTGAAATCTGATTGGATAAAAACTCTAACATAAGACAGTACAGACAATCTACATGATCACTTCATTTTAAGTTTTCATCTATGATTACAGCCAAATATTTGTGTGAACACACCTCACAGTTTCACATTTCTCAGTGGTAACAGGATTATGGGCTCCCACCTCTCTGGAGTCAGTGTTGAGAATGTGGTAGAGACTGTCACAGCAGACTTTGAAGGAAGCAATTTCGTCATGGAACACAGAGGGGCAGTCGCTACTTTGCTGCAGGCTTAATATAATTGTGTCACTGGAAAATTTAATTACATAATTATTTGGCTGTGTGTTTCTACACTCATTGTATGCAGTGAGAACAGAATAGGAGAACCCACACACATCTTAGAGTGCTCTAATTAAAACAGACCAGGTAACAATTAGAATTAAGAAATGTATGTTGGGTTATCACTTATTAATTTAGTTGTAACAAAATAATTGTATTTATTAAAAATACAAGTACAATCAGATCTATCAGAGATAAGAAAACCAACAGACTAGTATGAAAGTACTCTGGACCAAGATCTACCAGTAGAACTTCAACCACACTTGTACATAACTTTGTAACCAGGGCATGTTTTAGGCCCTCTTCTGGGCTGAAACAGTACAAACTGGAGTCTGTATGTAAATAATAAATAATATTTGTACAAAGTATCTTTGTTATTCAGCTTTTTCATTCAAAAAAATCTTAAGATGGAATTTTTAAGTTACAATGAAAGCTAATATTACCAATCAAAATAAGGCATTGTATTTCACAAGACCATATAATTTTAGTCAAAAGCATTTATGATTGCACTTATTGGATGTTCATCTGTCCATTCATCCCCCTGACTTTGTTTTCTGCTAGACATCCAGACATCACCAGTCACTACGCCAGTTTTCTCATTTCAGTTTTAGCATCAGCTTTTCTGTCCATTGAGTCTCTAAACTTTGGGCTCAAAGCTCTTCTATACGCTGTTGTTGTTGTGTCTTAGACCAGAGTTATTATGACAGGTATGTTGAAGATGTGTGATGTCTTTTTCAATTCATGTGCAAAAAATCTGGGTTTTTCCAGATGGGAGTATATTTGGATGGTGCAAGCAAGGTATTTGTCTTTATATGACATTTCCACTAGCCTGTCTGAATGTTTTTAAACAAGGGTGGAATTTGATTGTCTGTCTGAGAAAAGGTAAGTCTGAAATCAGAATGTGTTTGTACAGTGTTTGTTCTATATCTAACCACATACTCTTTTGATGGGTTAGGATGAATCAGTTAGAATATATATTGAAGCTGACTGGTCAGAGTGTTGGTAAAATGTGAGGCTTCCAGTCCTCCTTGTGTTTTTGGTTTTGTAGGGTGGTCAGTTTCATTCATGTTTTTCCAGAAGAATTTTTATAATTGAGTCTAGAGATTTGAACCAGGTGAAAATAGGTCAGAATCACAAAAAAAAATCTATATTTTTAATTTATATTAGGAAGTATTATCGTTTCAATGGTAGTTTGTCTGTCCATGGGTGGTGTATGAGCTGGCTCATCCTTAGTTATGCTGCTACACGCCCAGACTGCTGGGGGATTTCCCATGATGCAATGAGCCCCCCCCTGTATGGATTCATATCCCATAAATACATGTTATTAACCCAATATCTCCCCTTTCCTGTAGTATTGTGCTCTCCCGTCTCTGTCTCCTCTTCTGTCTCTTTCTGCAGGTATTTCTGCCTCTGGAGCTGTAGAGTCTGATCTGTGATGACAAGTCTCCTGCTGCTCCTACAACTCCACTCAACACCTGCGGTTATACCTAGAAAATTATTAGTGCTGCTTCTAGTATTACTGTCTATCACTACTTTAACTGCCATAACTATTACTACCACTATTGTATTACTGATCCCAATTTATATTTTTATGTGGATTCTGCATTAGGATTTGTGTCTCAAAATATTAGGGAAGAATGGACACAAGGGACTAACTAAGGAACCAACAACTCCACAGGGGGCCTTGCACCCCAGGATATAATGAAAATTAAACCATTTCACTGTAGAAACTACAAGGACACAGGTTCATGACTGAGTAGGCAGAGACAGTAGTGAGAATCAAATACTTGTTTTATTGCAAAAAAAACTCAAGTGATCAGGACTGGACCTAGAGGAAAAGAGATCAAATTAACAAGTGGTGAGGTAAGTAGAAAAAGGTTAATTTATTAGCAAAGTTACAATCAGCACATTAGCTAAAAACTACTCAAGCCCAGGCTATTAAGTACAGGGGGCTATCCAATAAAAACACTCAGTTGGTTGCTAAAACTAAGCAGTGGGCTGGGGCCTCCAGTGGGGAGGCAGACTAGAAGGTACATGCCCTGTCTCACTCACCTGGGTGCAGCACAGCAAAATCACAGCAAATATGCATCAATAATGTGTCCCAGTGCCTCTACCTGCATGCAAAAGATGTGGGGTCCCCACCACAGTGCCCTAACAAAGCCAGTCAAAACCAAAAGAAAAAGACAAAATAGACAAAAATGTCAAAAAATTAGGCCAAAAGCAGGCCAACACAAGACAGAAACGGGCAAAACAGGTCAGAAGTGGTCAAAAATAAGCCAAAAAAGAAAGAAAAAACAAAAAGGTAAACACAAAACAGCAAAGCAGAACAGAGCAGAACAGAGCAGAACAGCAGCAGGTGGGTCTAAAAGCAAAGTCACAAAGTTAGTAGGGCCAGCTTTTAAACTTAACAAAAGAAATGTAGGGGGAAACCACCATCAGGGACCAGTAAGAGACTGACTAAAGACAGTTGAGGGTCTTTTATACCCCACCCGCTAAGGGGAGGGCCTAAGGGAGGAGTGGTTTTCTCTAAGGTGCGTTCAGGAGATGCACTTCAGTACATTCGCAAGCCAACTCATCTGCTCCACAGTATCATTCATTCATTCATTTAATGGCATCCATTCACCAAATAAATAAAAACAAACACATAATAGTTATAGCATACACAAGCATGAAGTATAGAAGCAAGAAATGACAATTCAAAAAAAAAATCTCCTTGGTGCAGACCAAATGAACCCAACTATGGGTATGAAAGGGACTTTAATAAGCAAAGTCAGTCAGTCGGTTGGTCCACCACTGTCATCCAGGATTCATGTCTCCTAAACTTTGGTGACCTGACTTTTCATCTCACACCATCATTAGATCAAAACATAAATGTTGCCAAAGGTTGATTTTTGAACAAATACTTATGTGACAAAATAACTATGCTCTGAGCTCTGAGTTGTACTTTGTGTTTCATGCTGTCAAAATGCCTATTTCCCCTGCTTTCTTTTGGTGAGTAAAATATTTGCATCTATAGTATAATACATGTGAAATTTCCCATTCCCATTCTCTGTGGATCGTACCAGCAGGCAGGAGGTGACCTGCTGCTGTAACTTGTGCAGACAGATGGAATCTCTCTCAGTGCTGTAGCATCAGCCTCATCTTTCACCGTTATCATCTGTCACACTCCACTGCCTGCCAGTTGCAGAGCATGACATCTTGTGATAAGATTCATGGGAGCCCATCTTTATGAAACAGAAAGTTGTCCACCTGTCATCATCGATATCTCAGCATGGCAGGCTGGAGTGTGTGTGTGTGTGTGTGTGTGTGTGTGTGTGCATCTGTGGGTATATCTTTTGTTATTCTGTCTTGGCCTTTATTTCTGATTGTTGTCTGGTGTTTACAACCTGGCATCTTTAACACTGAAGGCCCTTAACAATGGGTTGTCTGCCTCTTTGTCTTTATGAGTGTGTGACTGCTCCACTGAAGTTCAGAAGGATTTGTCACCATCATTACAGCAGACTGATGTGGATTAGACAGAGATTCTCTTCCTGAAGTCTGGATACAAAATGACCTCCCATTAAATGTGTGTGTGTGGGAGAGAATTTCTGAATTTACAAAGCCCTGTATTACTCACTGCCAAAGACATACAGACAAAGGACCTCAGCTACACAAGTGCCTCACTTAAAGTGAAGAATAAACCAACAGTGCAGACAGGATTTCCTTCAGGTCTTCATCAGGTCGTCATCATCCCACATCCACACAACCTACCCTGGTAGCACGAATCACGCCTCTTACTGATGTCCACAACCATTTTATTCTTCACAAAGTTATTGAACACCGTGAAAACTGTAAAAATAAACGCATTTCACATATCATTCTCAAATTATTTTCTTACACAAAGGTACACAATTTTCATCATTCAGAATAATTACCGTGTACGCTCTGACTGCAGAACCATGAATTAAACTGCAGGAACCTTTATCATAAATTTATGTTAACATAATAAAGAAAACCATCAGAAATCATGTGACAATATTACCTAACTTCTGGTGTTGCCATGGTAACGCATGGCTGTATTGCTGCGTCAGTTACACTCCCACCAATTACCTTTGATTAACACAAATGAAGATGTGAATACACTTACACTCTTCATTAAGTAATTAATGGTAATTCACAATATCACCACATCCACATTACGCCTTGGCGCATGCCATCGCTGTCGTAGGGCCATGTTTGACAGGTATTCCTTCCTCCATCTGTGCCAAAATTGCTCGGACAGATATTGGACCCTTCTCCACCGTTTTTTAGCATACAGGTCTTCCTTGATGAACTTTCCCGGTGGGGGAGTGGAACAGAAGATTTCATTGTAATCAAATGATTTAGCGTGAGTGGCTCCAAACTTGTGGGATCGCTAATGTTATTGATAGTGAGAGGACGGTTATTTACAATGGACATGGCTTCATAAAAGAATGTCCTTAAGGAAGTATCGTCCAACCTTCCAGCACTGTTGGTAAGGACTGTGCTCAGTACGCTTCTCATCGTCCTGATTTGGCACTCCCAGACACCATTTTTAGGGAGGATTACTGGGTGTCTCAACTCAAGAGGCGCACATGCCTTTCTCAGTCTTCCTCCCACTCTCATTACACCATCTTGGAGGAACGGATCAAGCTGATAGAGTTGCAAGGCAGCTTTCCTGATTTCTGGCTGAGCATGTTCAACTCCTCTTGGAAGGCATCCTGTTGTGCAAGAACCAGTATGCAGTACTTCTCGGTTATTGAAAGGAATTTGTGAAGGTGCAACTTTCCTTTGGTAACACAGCTTGAGCTTCCTTCACTAACTCAATTGCCTCACCAACCGATTTCACGCTTATGAGGACATCATCAACATAGAAATGCTTCCTCGTGAAGCTAGCTGCAGAGGGTACTCTGTCTCATTTTGACTGGCGAGATGTTTTATGCCATAATTGGCACAACCAGGGGAAGATGATGCTCCAAACAGGTGCACCTTCATGCGGTCTCTGTGGGTTCTGAATTTGTGTCCCCCGTTTTCCCACCAGAGAAACCACAAATAGTCTCTATCTTCTTTGCTGACATGTAACCTGTGGAACATTTTTTCGACATCACACATGACTGCGATGGATGTTTACGGAAACGGCACAGTACAGCTGTGAGACCATTTGTAAGGTCGGATCCTGTTAGCAGATGATCATTTAATGAGGTGCCTTAGCACTTTGCAGAGCAGTCGAAAACCACCCGAATCTTGTCTGGTTTCCTGGGGTGGTAAACCCCTTGATGTGGGATATACCAGACTTTCCCAGGCTCTGGTTGGGTGTCTGCCTTCTCTGCATCACCATTTTTGAAAACACCTTCCATAAACCTCACATAATCATTTTTGAACTTGAGATCTCTGTCCAGCTTCCTTTTGAGGTGCTTCAGCCGAGCCAGAGCCAGCTTCTTATTATCTGGAAGGTGAGGACATACTTTAAAAGGAAGAGGCATCTCCAGGTTGCCATGCTCGTTTTGCTGAATTCCTCCTTTTAGGATCTGCAGGAAGCAAATATCTCTTGAGATATGCTTTGTCAACTGATTTTGTGTCTGCAAAGTCGGACTCAAGAGCCTTAATGACAGAAGATGGTGTTTAAAGGTGGTAGCTCTCTGACTGACACCCAATGGCAAAAACCAGTCACGTCTTTAGCATTCACATGCTGGTCAACCGAGGTCAGTTTTAATGGCGTAGGGCTCATAGTCACCCCCAGTGATGACCTTTCTTGGAATTAGCGCTCTGGAGCAGTCATAGCCAATCAATAATCTGACACCACAGTCCATTAATGGGGGTATCTCCTGGGCTATGTTAACAAGGTGTTTCCATGTTTTGGCTGTTTGACAAGTGGGGATATGTGCGCGGTCAAGAGGAATAAAGTTTCTTGTGTAGGCTGGAGGTAAGTTGAAGGAAATGTTTGAGGAGAGACCTCTGACTTTGAGATTGCATACTCTTTGACTCTTCACGATATGAGTCCTTCCCCATCATGGTGGAGAGCTTCAGTTTTACTGGCTCCATTGCAGCCTGGAGCTTTTCGCACACCTCTAGATCAACGAATGTGTGACTGCTTTGTGTGTCCAGTAGGGCGTATACTAGGGTCTCATTATCAGGAGCGTTAGGTGCTGCAATCCACACTGGCACAATCATAGACGTGCTTCCACCTTCTCCCTCCATTCACACAGCAAGATAATGAGGCTGTACTTCTTCAACTGCACTTTGCTTTGTTTCTGCTGAGAAACGATCTTCATGCAATGGAGTTGGGTGACTCTGCAAATGCCACACATGGCTCTGTTTCTACAGTCTTTAGAATTGTGACCTTTTCTCAGGCATGCAAAACACAGCTTATTTTCATGTATGTTTTTTCTTCTCTCCTACAGGTATTTCTATTAGCCTTTTACATCTATGTATGGAGTGATTTTCTCCACAGCAATTACATTTGCTTATTCTTGAGTTTTGTGATGGTGTGCTCCATTTCTTTGGTTTTTCCGTATCTCTCATCTGGACTTCATCAAGGTCTGGTTTGGATGTGGAGCTCAATGAAACTGGAGCTTTCACATTTGTGGCAAACGTGTTTGCTTTTGAGCACTTTACCTCTCTTACTGGTGTCTCTGCAGAGAGCCTCAAAGCATGTAAGGATGACACTGTATTACATGCAACACATGCCTCTTTAGCGATGAACGAAGCAAACTCATGAAAGCTTGGGTAGTCTTGACCTCGATCCAGCTGCTCTGTGACGTAGCATTCCACCTGGATGTCACCCATTCCGGAAGCTTGAGCATCTTCTGGTTCTCCTCACAGTCATTCAGAACCTGTAAACCCTTTATATGAGACATGGCATTACTACATGTTTGCAGGAAATCACTGAATTCTCTCAGTTTGACATACTCTTTTCCACCAATCCTTGGCCACATATTTAGCTTCTCTCTGAAAGCCCGCTGCACTACAAAGGAATGGCCATATCTTGTGTTCAACCTATCCCATGCTTGTTGATAGGTCTTCGTCTTTTCTGTAAAAGCTGCCCTCAAGTAAGGATTTAGCTTCTCCTGCTATGTACTTTTGCAGGTAGAACAGCCTATCTAACCTGGGTACCCACGTTGTAGCCAGAAGCTGCTCCACGGAGTGTGAGTGCGACCTGTAACTTGTTGCAGGATGTAGACACCGCCGCTCGTTTTAGCCTGTAGCTTGTTGCAAGATGTGGAGCAACGCTGCGCTCTCCCGCCTCGTGATGGATTAAGACACGTTTTCACTGTATCTACCCTGGTGGCACGAGTCACGCCTCTTACTGATGTCCACAACCATTTTATTCTTCACAAAGTTACTGAACACCGTGAAAACTGTAACAAAATAAAACGCATTTCACATATCATTCTCAAATTATTTTCTTACACAAAGGTACACAATTTTCATCATTAAGAATAATTACCGTGTACGCCTGCTTAGCCAGTAGTAGACAGTAGACAGTCCTTCTCGTCTCTTTCTCTCTCCCTCACTCACAACTTACGGCGGACCTTACGTTACTAAGACAGGAAGTAACCTTTCACAATAATGTTAACTTAAACAGTTTAATAATATGACCGCAGAACCATGAATTAAACTGCAGGAACCTTTATCAAAATTATGTAAACATAATAAAGAAAACCATCAGAAATCATGTGACAATATTACCCTAACTTCCGGTGTTGCCATGGTAACGCATGGCTGTATGCCATATCCCATATCCTGTTCTTGCGTCTCAGCCAGATGGCTAATTTAGCAGTAGCTGATATGACGTTTGTCAGTGTGTGTGTGTATCTTTTTTCCTAGCTAAATATTTGGGTTCATAGACAAACAACTGAAACAAAAAATCTTCCCTCAAGCCTAAAAACCAACCTCTTAACACCTCAGACACCCCCACCAACCTGGGCCACTGGACAATGAATGTACTAAAGTTCCACTCCAGGGTGCTCTGCGTCCTATGTACAATCTGCTACTGGAGGTCAGCTGTCTGCTTATCAACTGGGGCTTGTGCAGGGGCTGCCAGCAGCCTTTCAGGGAAGAGCCTGGGAAAAAAAACTCAGTCCACCTCAATGCTTTCGTGGCCTGCAGTGGAAGTGCCTCACCTTCACTCACAGGAGATAAATCATCATT
Organism: Lates calcarifer; assembly: GCF_001640805.2. Taxonomy (NCBI): domain Eukaryota; kingdom Metazoa; phylum Chordata; class Actinopteri; family Centropomidae; genus Lates; species Lates calcarifer. The sequence continues at coordinate 160,831 of NW_026118180.1, forward strand.
TTTCCCAAGCCCTCAAACTCACCAAGCTGCAGTTTGAAAGGGAGAAGATGACCCTCCTCCTGCCAATCCCCCACACTAGGAGAGACAGCCAGCTTGGGAAAGACGTATTCCACATCCTTCTTAGACTGACAGTCCCAGTGTACAGTTCTCCATCATAAAAGTCCTTAGATGCGATGCACACTCCTCCACAATCCAATTCAGTAAACTAGGTCTGATGATGGTACGTTGCTGCAGGATCCCGGTCAGTGTCAGCAGATGTCCCCACTTAACACATCCAGCCTCCCTCAGAAAACATCAAATGCTGACTGATGACAGGGTCCAGGCCTCAAGGAAACTGTAAAGAATAGTGGCTCCTCAAACAGCCACAGACCGGCTGGAGCAGCAGGTCCCTGGTGCCTTCAGGATCCTCCATGCATTGAGGACAGAGGTGTAGAAGAACGGCAGGCCCGTCAAATCTGCCTCCTCCAGTCTCAGCAGAAATGAAGAGGAAAATGACAGAGTTTATGAAGAAGACCTACTGTACTGCTTTGATCAGTGGAAGACCAGAATGCAGCATTGTGTGGTTGGAGAGGAAGAAGGGAACTGACATTAAAGTTTTCTTCAATATTGAATTACAGCACTAATCTCATTATTTAATGGGCACACCTCATATATTAACACAACCCTTTTACCATATATTTATGTTATTTTACTTAGAGGAGGAGGCTGATTTTGACTAAGAACATTTCAATGAAGATGTGACCAGATGTGACATCCCAAATACTCACAGCAAATACCAATCTGATTCATGGTTTTCTGTCTCCTTTGACTTCACTGATTAAAAAACAGTTCATCGTCTTCTATTTACTTTTAGTGCCTAAAGTATGTGCTGAACAAGATGCACAGCACAACAAAGGGTGTGAGTGTGAGAGATTTCAGCTTTTGATTTTTGATACATTTGCAAAAAAATTCCTAAGAACATGCTTTCACTTTGTCATTATGGCTACTGAGTGTAGATTGATGGCAAAAATGACAAAAAGTAAATCTTCAACACAGTAAACTGTGTGAAGGGGTCTAAATATTTCCTGAAGCCACTGTCAGAGCTGAAGATATGTCATTGTTGCCTTTACAGCTTGTTCTGCTGCCCCCAAGTGGCCAAAAAACATTCATTCATTCATTCATTCATTCATAAACTATACCGCATATCCTTAAGGGTAGCAGGTGGCTGGAGCCTATCCCAGCTGACACTGGGTAAGAGGCACGGTACACCCTGGACAGGTTGCTAGCAGGGACGTGCGGTCAGGGGAGGCAGGTGAGGCAGTGCCTCACCTGTCATCATCCTCACCTGCCATCATGAGATGTATACTAATGATAAAATAAATATTTGTCCACTGATCCGTGCTATAAATGCAATTTCTGTATGATTCAAATAATTTCAATCATTTTTATAATCAAAATCGCTGTATTTTGCGTATTTCCTGTTCAATTACAGCGCAGGCAGCGAGGTGAGGCAGCACCGAGCGCTGCCTCACGTCAGATTGCGCAATCCCTTGCAAACTGGGTTGAGCGCGTGCCTTTTGCTTACTCAGTGTATGCTACCAATGTAATGCTTTATTAAAATGTTTTTATACATTGTAGACATTTTTATTATATGTCCTCACTTTCCATAGGTAATGTATTTCACGTATGTCTATCACTTATTTAGTGTTAGGATCTGACATAAAGCCGCACTGAAAAGATATAAGACTTGATATAGGTGAGGCAGGCAGTAGCTCTGCCGCAATGAAGAGGCGGACGTGAGCTCACGTTTATTCTTGTTCGGTGGTTGCTCTTCTTCTATGTAGTCAAGTAAAGTTCAATAGGCGTCCGTTATTTTATTTTTGCTCTGACTGACTGCCAAATGGAGGATGTAATATCTCAGCTCGAAAATTTCTCAAAATTGGACTTTCAATCAAAACGTGAAGAAATAATAATGGACGACCAATGCCGGAGCTAAAGGGCTTGCTTCAAAGGACGGGACAGAAGATAAGTCGATCATTTCAAAGTGAGTAGTACAACTGAAAAGACTGGCTGTGTGGCTGTGCTACAAGAAACCGCCTTTTCTGTTTCCTGGTTTCTGGATTTTGTGACTTTAAAAATCTACCAAGAAGCCTCAGCAAACATGAAAGCTCAACTACTCACATTCAAAGCCAAATTGCTTTAAAAACTTTTGGAACTTCGCGAATAGATTTGGCTTTGAATGAACAGCATAGGCTAAACATTAGCATTCACAATGCTAATGTAAAGGAAAATCGAGAGATTTAAAAAGGCCAAGGACGACTTTCATCCCTGGCAATCATCTCCATTGAGACTGAGAGACTTCTAAAACTAAAAGAACATAAGGAGGACTTTTACGTGTGTGTGTGTGTGTGTGTGAGTGAGAGAGAGAGAGAGAGAGAGAGCGCATCTGCCGTGGTGCTGTGTCGCTTGTTATAGGCGGTCTGTAGCATCCACCTTGGTGTTTTTTGGGAGGCATACTGAACCGCTATACGTTTATATTCTTTGCCCAATATGTACCTGCTATGTGAATGGAAAGAATGCTGATATGAGATATGAAACACAATCGGTCGTTGGCAAATATATTGGGTGCATATATTTGTAAATCTGACTCTGAAAGAGTCAGTGCCTCACCAGCCACAAACCTCACCGCACGTCACTGGTTGCTAGTCTATCACAGGCTGAGCTTTAAAGACAAACAACCCATAACAACCCAACAACACTGTGATGGTATGCTTCCATTTAAAATATATTAGTCTTATTGCAAATGCTAATGCTATTTCTGTTATTACTATGTTAACTGTTACTATTATCCTTTATAGCTATCATTATTATTATTATTTACGTCTCTATATGGAATCTGTTCTCTTTCCCTCATTCTTTCTTAACCCAACCAGTCGAGGCAGATGGCCACCCATCCTGAGTCTGGTTCTGCTTGG